>NW_024037072.1:36571457-36603759 GCF_015706575.1 Patiria miniata
ATTTCATTGTACATTTGTTTATTTCTTAGCTGTTGTTTATTTCTTACGGTCTTTTCATTGTACATGTTTATTTCTTAGCTGTTGTTTATTTCTTTGTCATTTCATTGTACATTGTTTATTTCTTAGCTGTTGTTTATTTCTTACGGTCTTTTCTTTGCTTTTCGTGTTTACAAATGTGAAAATACTGGATAGCTCAGTTGGTAGAGTGTTCGTAATGCTTGTAATCCGGTGGTCGCCGGTTCAAATCACGCCAGGATAATTTTATGTGTGCTCATCGTCATATTTATCTGTCTGTGTATTTGTTAAGTAATGTGTTCAACCTATCATGGCGCGCTCCTTCGATAACCAATCAGAAAGCGGTGACTGAAGAAAGGGCGCTGTTAACATTTTTCAAACATCCATTTTGTCGTCGAGTCCGACTGGTGGCCTTTTTTACTTTGAGGCAAGATTTCGATGGCACAATGTATTGTGAATCCTATTAAGAACATGCCAATGCGTTTACATTGTAATCGTTTGGAATATCCTACATGTAAAACGGGTCCACCTTGTTTAGTATGTTGCTATTCCAACAAACCAACCAAGTATCCATGTGATTATAAACCTCATTTTGATTGATTTTGTGATTGGGGTGTTTAAACTGTTGTGCATCTAATCCAATTGGAATATATTTGGACATGTGATATTCTCCTGCCTTGCTGCTTTCTCAACGGCAGTCATGCGTCTCAAATCCAGGTCATACCACCCAGCTTGTGATATTTCTTGACGTTCTGGTAGTGCGCTTCGATGAGTCGAATACACTCTCGGCGGCCGTTTGCCCGAACACCAGAACCCAGGACTGAGATGTTCCCTGGGTAACTTGCCAGATTCAAACTCAAAAAGCTGAAAGTTTGTGACATTGTCAAATTTGAGGCAGCTTGCGGGAAGAGTACCAACATAGCGCTTGGCGATGCAATATCCCTGCAGTAATGGGTAGGGGCGCTTTTTGTAGTGACGCTCATGTATGGTGACGTGTACATCTGGTTCCATCTCACTCGCATTAATGCTAACACCTGGAGGTAGATGTGCGTTGAAGTCCTCTAAAGTCTCCGTGAAATCCAAGTGCCAGTCGTAACGGTCGTGCTCGAAGTAGTAGGCGTAATCATGATGACGTTGACGGGGCTTAGGTTAGGTAGGTTGCGAAAGGCGTCCTCAAAGTTGGATACCTGCAAAAGACATTTTGCCCCACGATGTAAAACAGGAGTCGAATTCATCATATTAAGTAGGCCTACTAAAAAGGGTCCAAGCGATGAATTTTTCTTAGGAACACATTATGTGCAACTTTCCACTACTCATAAATGTATGAAACTATTTGAATCCCTTTTTGGATAATTTTTATTACAAAGCGCACATCTTTTAACATTTAAAATTGTCCGTGCTTTTCCGGACAACCGAGGGCGCTGTTGCCGCGATGTCATTTCAGGAAGACACTGTTCAGTTTAGGGTATTCTGTTCAAATTGTGAACCCAAAATGTAATCGTTGAAAATATTGGGTGACAAAGGGTTGTCATTGGCTTATTACCATGTACTTACACACAACAACGAATCACCAAAGAAAATGAAATTGCATGAACCCTTAGAAAATCCTCACCAAGTCCATCAGTCAAAAGCCAAGTCACGTACCATTCAAATGAACTGTGACAAACCATTTCTTTGTTACAGGCATGCAACTTGGAATAAACAAAAACAAAGAGGAAATTCCAATTTTTACAAGACTTTGTACAGCGTTTTTCAATTTTTAATGGCATAAGTGTGAATTGAAAAAGCGAAAATCAGCTGATCCGAGGAAAAGTTGCATGCCTGTTGTTATTGTTAATTCTTGAAAACGATTAGATTTTGCCCTTCACCGACGTATCAACACTTTATACTCCGTGTGTTGCCTCCCGAGTGAAAGTTGGTGGGACTCGAACTCACGACCTCCTGCTCACTAGTACAGACGTCTTACCACTCGGCCACCGAGCTTGCGGGATCAGTTGGCTGGATCGAATCTTATGTACATGTAGCAGCGGGTACAGCATTTAACTATTCATAACCTAATATTGATTTAAATCAACCGACACAAATTCCATCTTATGAATAGTTAAATGTGGTACCCGCTGCTACATCATTGTACGCAAGCTCGGTGGTCGAGTGGTAGCACGTCTGCACTAGAACTGGAGGTCGCGGGTTCGAGTCCCATCCGAGTGAATTTTTCCAACTTCGTCCACTCGGGAGGTAACACACTGAGTATACAAGTGTTTATAAGACGGTCAAGGGCAAAACCTAACATTGATTTACATCACCCCGACGCAAATTCAATCTTATTAACCTATTTTTGTGACGTCACACTATTGTTAAAAGTGTAGATTATTGTTCAAATCAACATAGATTATTTTAAGAATGTACAGTTTTGTTGTGAATAGCCTCTGCAAACAGTTCTATGTATAGACGGGGCTAATAGATGTTTGAAAGCAACAGTTCACTTTAAAATGAAAAGCAATGGACATAATGTACGTGCCTGGTGCGAAATAATTTGACAGTACATGAGTTTTAATAATAATCTATTATTTTGACGTTCCCTTTCAGTATTTTGTTAATTCTTTAATCTTTCACATGAACTGTTCTCTGTGTATTTGTTTTTAATTTGCCGCACTGATTTTTTTTTTAAATTCAATGTAAAGTGGCGATTATAAATTTTTACTTAAAGTACAATATAAATTTATTTTTTATTTTTATTTAGTGAATATTTTTATGTTTCATTTATTGTATATATTTGTTAAAATTCTAACTTAAGTTTGCCTGGGATCGCAACAAAGAGCGTCCAGAATACAACATTATTCGGGGCCCAACGCCGTTAAATCCGATTTCTGGCCATTTACAAGTATTCGCTTTATTATGAATCAAGATAACAACAATTTTTGTCACACTAAATAAAATGCAGCGTGTGGCAATTGCCCTTTTGTTTTAAAAAAAAAACAATTATCAGTCATGAATCGCTGGGCAGGGAAACCTTCAGCCCATTCAAAACTGTTCCTCAACTTCAACGGGCAACATTAATGTTATGGTTTGAGGACTGAAATTAGAATAAAGATGTTCATTTCAAGATTTTTAAGGGAAGAATTCCACACATGGACATCACTAATTTTTCCCGAATGTCGGACACTTCGCCCCATTTCCACGTCGCTCCATGTCACTTCGCCCCTAACCACTTCGCCCCATCCCCACTTCGCCCCATTCCCACATCGCCCCATCCCCACTTCGCCCCATTCCCACTTCGTCCCATCCCCACTTCGCCCCATCCCCATTTCGCCCCATCCCCACTTCGCCCCAGCCGTTACATGTAAAAAAAAAATCTCATCTATTTTTTTGGCTTAAAAAAACAATTTTAACAGATTCACTAATTGCTAACCAACGGAAAGAATTAGCTCATCACCAAATGAACAATTCATAATCAACCTCTAGGTTCTCCCCTACCTAGAAAAAAGCTTGAAGTAAAAAAAGATCCAACTTTGTTCCCACCCGGCTATACCAACCCGTCTCCCACTTATCTGAGAACGACAATACCTTTGACATCCTAATTTCACTCTTGGAGGAACCAATTTCATCTAAATGAAGCTGCAAGTGTCACATATCAGACAAATTTTGACGGAACATTTTCCTCAAGGCAGTGAGTTCCTTTTAACTCACTGACCCATACCTACGGATTCTTTTGAATCCAGCGCCTGATGATTTTATTCACAAGCCAATAGGAGAGGCGTCTCTGAATGGGATCCATCATTTCTCTCATCTGTGTCTCGAGCACCTCATCAGAGAGTTTGTATTTTTCCTAAGTTTCTAGAATTGGGAGCATTTATTATCTGGGGTCTTTGGCAGTTTATTTGGTCTGCACCCCTAGCCTTCACTTATTTCATACTACATGGGGCGAAGTGGGGATGGGGCGAAGCGGGGAAGGGGCGAAGTGGGGATGGGGCGAAGCGGAGATGGGGCGATGTGGGGATGGGGCGAAGTGGAGATGGGGCGAAGTGGTTAGGGGCGAAGTGTCATGGGGCGACGTGGAAATGGGGCGAAGCGTCCGACACCCATTTTCCCCATGCAGTGCATGACCTATCAGCCATCAGAAAGCGATAACATGTCCTATACAAGCAGCTTTACTGAGTAAAACGCCTGGAATTTTTAGACCAGTCTGACATAATATGGTTTGTGCACAGGGCTGCTCGAGGGTGTCATGTGATATCCAGGTTTAGAACTCTTTCCTTTTTAAGTATCAATCTTTGGCTTACGTTCATGTGCTTCATTATGTGATTCCTACAGTTGGCGAAGGTGTCTCTCCAGATGTAGGTAGGAAAGTACGTCATGAAGTCAGCAACCATACCCTTCCCGATGGCAAGTAGCATTGTTTTGTACCAGCCCATTCTGTGCATTGGCTTCATGTGAGTGGAAGTTAACACTCGCAATCGATGGCCGTTGAAGATGTTTTCAGGAGTCACTGGCGTCGTGAACACCGCGTCAGAATCAGTCCAACCAATGATCGAAGCATTGATGAATAGATCCATGAAGAAACTACTCCACAATTGACGTTGGTAACCTGGATTTTTAGTCCAGCCCGAGGCAATATCAGGGAGTGGCTCATACAGGAAATCAAACTTGAGGCCCAAATCTTTCTCCTGTTGTCTCAGTTTACGTGCAAACCGATGATCTGTTTCTGATTCCTTGTCAAGAATCAGGCTGATGGGGCCTAGCTTGGGAGACCAAAATAAGGTACAGGAACGGAGGAATATGCAGTACAGACGCTGGACCAGTTTTGGTACGGCTGCCATGCGGATTACTAGTGTCAAGGAAAATCCATGTGTTGCAGCATCTGTTCCTTGCTCTGTGGTTGTAACTCCCGCATCGGTGGTATCCATAGAATAGCTATGCCATCGTCGCTTAGGCGACGGATGTTTCTGCCGCCCATCACAACAATTGAAAGAGACCTGGAGCAAGGTAAGGTAAATTAATAGTGAAATAATGCAAAAGCAAATCAATGCGTGTCGTGACAATTTTGAATCAAGGAGGTAGGAAAAGGAGTTAGCACGAAACCCCCTGGCCACTGTGGCAAGCTATGGGATATCGCGCGGCGCCTGTGCATTTTAACGATCGCTGTTATGATCCCCTTGAACGCTACCGTGGTCTAATGCCGACCGCTAGCTCCGTTCACTTCCAAAGAAGCCTGACTGGAGTACGTACTGTACTTCCTACCATCCAACAATCAAATATATAGGCCTACTTCGGACATGCGCAGTACGTTTTGAGCGTGCACTCTAAAAAAGCATTAGTCAGAGTTGACTAGGAACCAGTCAAATTGTACTAGCCATTCCGGGTCAGCTGGGCGCAACTAAAAAATCAGTCAATCGGACTAGATTTTTTCCAGTCAGTATTATTGACTTTGGAAAAATAGTTATGCAAAAACTGAAATGGGAGTCGAACCCAACTACTTTTCTAGTCATAGTATGAAACTTTGCTTGTTTAACCAAATTCCTAGTCAATTTCCAATGACTGGGAAAACCAGTCAATATTTTGACTAAGTTGTTTTTAGAGTGTGTGCACGCTATCGGGGTCTTGTTTTTCGGATGCGCAACGAAAATCTTTGTCATCATCTTTTAAATGATGAAAATTGGCCAATAATTCGTTGGCAAGTAATTAATATTTTCATATTTCGGATAAAAGTTAAATTTCGTGAATTACCTGGTGAAATATAAGACATTTTGGGCAGCTTCCTACCATGCCCTGTGAATAAAAAGAGCAGCAAATGTTTCGGAAAGGTAGCGCTTTCAAATGAAGTAAGAATCGTAACTTAGCGATGCTTAGCACTTAAAAAAACACAAATATTTTTGTTATCTGATCGATGGCGGCGTGAGACATGGCCTGCTTGATTCCTACATCCATGGTTGAATCAGTTAAAGGATAATACCCGAGGTACATGTAACATTACTTTGTGCAAACATTCTGTACAAGAGAAAAATGGTTCTTGACTTTCGCCTCAACACTGTAAGAAATTGTATACGAAAATGCATAAAATTCTATTTGAGAAACGGTGTAGCATACTGTATAAAAAAAATATGGTTATTGACTTTCACGTAAATGTACGAATGATGCCTAAAATTCCATTTGACAAACGGTGTAGGGCCTATGAAAAATTCTGTATGAGAAAAAAAATGGTTCTGGACTTACGTAAGCATTATACGAAATGTATAAAAATCATCATTGAGAAACGGTGTAGTCAAGTTGAAACTGTGCAAAACTATAACTGTGTCATTTTTGGTGTTTCTTTATTTCCCGCTCCATTATTTTGTAGGAATGGAGTGATGGAGGCTTTATTACCTTCCAAAAGAATGGAGAGGTATCGCCTCCAACGCTCCATTCGTGCAAAACAATGGAGCGCTAGGACAATAGGGTGACGTCACGGGTGGAGTTTAACACTGTTAATACCGCGGTACCAGACAAAGTCTGGCAATGGCCAATCCCGCTCCAAACAACACGGCAACACGGAACATGCGTGCATGATATCACTCAGCTCATCAAAATTACCATGAATTCTCGGATCATCCGATTTGAATCAAATGGCTTCGAAGCTTTTTAAGATCATGGCAAGAGGTAGGGAGTCCAGAGGTTTTGGCCGTATATCTGTAACCACGCAAAATTAGTCAATTTCAAACCGTGCTTATACATGTAATAAGTATCAACATGGCTCTAAAATACAAAAAAAGTATCCTGGTACCACGAGGAATACTGACTCCTATTATTAAAACATTCATTCAGAACTTTGCATTCATTTGGATGGAAAAACGAATTCTGAAATCGCGCTTTCCATATCGACCATTTGCGCCAAACATTACCGTGTGAGCCGGAACTTTCTTTTAAATCACCGTGTAAAAATAAAATCTACTTGATAAATCGTAATTGTTTTGATCATATCTTTATGAAAAAAAAATGGTACGGACTAGTACACTCAATCGTACCCAGAAAATTCAGACTTTTACTGAAACAGTGGCCTATAAAAAGAAATGATTAAGCTTGCCGCACCTTAATTGCCGCAAATCATTTTTAAAGGTCGGGGTACAGAGGCGAAACGAGAAAATTTTGTACAACACTGCAACCAGACTAGTCTACTACCACATGTTATTGTACGCAAGTGGGATTGGTGCCAGACTTATGTAGTCTGGCACGCGGTAACAGTTATAACGCTTGCACGCACGTGGAAAGCTGGAGCTCAGGCTAGGCGAAGATGCTACGTACGTGAGTATGTTCAATGCAACCATTTCCAGTTCATTCGTGCGTACATTGTATATGCGTTCGTTTCACAGAACCCAATGCGGCAGAATCTCGAGGGTTTGATACGGTAAAAAAATTAAATTAATTAGAATAGAAAACACATCAAAATGGGCGGCCTCGAGCCGGCCTCGACCGATTCGCCGAGGCCGGAAGGCTCCGAGGCCAAGGCCAAGGCCGAGGCCTTGCACCTCCGAGGCCAAGGCCGAGGCCATGAAAATCGGCCTCGAGGCCGAGGTCGGCCTCGAGACCTCCAACACTGCTGCTAATGTTGCAGTTGAGTGTCCGTGACGAACTACTAATTTCTCCAAGATGTTAGGAGTGAATAGGTTCTTTCCTGGTAGCAGGTGAGGCGTGGGTGCGGTTGTAGCCTTGGAGGGCGGTTTTAAACATGGGATGTTCAGTTGGTGATGTCAAGCCGGCTAAGTCATGTGCCCATTTGACAGCTGCTGCTAGGGAGACGGCTGCTGTTTTCGCTCCGGAAGATGCTGCCAGATGTGACATGTAGAGGCATAGGTGATAGGGGTCTGCTGGTAAAGCTTTGATGCCAGTCTTTGAGTTTGCCCATGTCTCCCAGCGATTCCATGTTGCTTTGTACTTGGCTGTCGTAGAATCTGCTTTAGCCGACATCAACAGCTTAGGGAGTGCATCGGTGGCGGGGCTACGTAGGTGGGGGTCTTTTAGTGAAGATTTTGACTTGATCCATATTTCTGTCAGAAAAAAAAAATACAGAACCGACAAAAGTCTCTCAGCTTTAACGCTGAAACGTTGCGGAATTATGGTTTCAAACCATCCACTGAGCTGTGAATCAACCATGTCTCAAAAAGACAACCCATAAAGGTAAAACATGCACTAAACTGTAGTACGGTAATTGGTTGCACAATTACAAAAATTGTTGCTGCAAACATGGCGATTGGTATCTGTCCAGTATCTGCTGGCACTCGGAGGCCACGAAAAAGAGGAAACGTGGTTGCATCCTAGGATACTGACCGAGGGTGCACTCCCTTGATCCATGCCTTTAGCTTTAGGAGGGTAATTTTTGGGGAGGGTGGGTAAGCGAGGTTCAAATCCTCAACCGAGAAGAAAGATATATTATATAGGGAAAAGCGCTTGAGCGTAACAATGGAATTACGTATAAACAGTCATGTGGTCGCTAAGGCAAAGCGTCTGCCGTTGTTAAGCAAAGCTAATCCGATTACGTATTTAGACGCTACAGCACAGCAGTGAAATTCATGCACCACAAAAACATGGCCATTGGAACGTTGTGTTTCTCAAAAAATATGCACAGTATGATTGAATAGTTAAATTATAACGGAAGAAGAAATTCTTAGCTTCATGTCAGTGAAAAAATCGCCGTCATCGATGCCGAAACGTCAATACTGGTTACTGGTATAGCTGACCTTCAAGTCTGGAAGAAATCGTTCGAAAACTTCCCCAAATCTCTGTATTTATATCTATTTCTAGGAATTTCTCAAAATTGTTATTTCACGAGCAGTTGAACACTTATATCATCTAAGTATATTCCGAATTTCAGCTTAATATGTTGTTGCAAACGCTAGTGCTACAATTTGAACGATCTCCATGGAAAATTTCGACGATGATTTTTGCCGTCCCAAGTCACATGCATTGTTCAACAAAGCGCCTTAGGCGCTACGGTTGACCTATTTCGGCCAAGCCACACAATATCGTATTGTAGATTAGCATATTCATTAGCGTCACCCGGCGTGTTTTGGCGTGGGTGTCGGTATCGACCAATGGAAGCCGGCAAAAAGGTTGATATTTATCAATTAATAACTCGTGAAGGAGGCTTTTCTCAAAATTTTTACTGCACACCATAATGATAGGAACCTTATCAATATTCGGAAGGCTTGAAAAGATTGACAGCTATTGCAAACGTCAGTGTTGCAACTTTCAATGATGCACGTAGCCAGGCCTATTTTTCCAATTTCAACGAAAGTAATGAACACATCACAACGATTTTAGCACATACTTGGATCATTATGAGGAAAGTAAACCCTGAAAGTAGCATGATAATACGGTCTTCCAAACAGGAGAAATTAATTTTCAAAGATTTCGCCCGCCAACGTGAACATGTGTGTGCACATGTAGTTTCATTCAAAATGAAGTTTTACGTAACCTTTAGAAATCGCCCTTCGCAACCGTATGACTGAATAATTAGGGGCCAATGCATTACGAAGTAGTGCATTTGTGGCAATACCACAGATCAGCGCAACAAAATCCCCTACTGGCTTTTCTGGGCGACTGAGTAAAATCGAATCTGAGGGCAAGAGATAGCAGTGTTAAGTCCGCGCAAAAAAAAACCGGAATTTGTGCCTGGTGATGATGGGGAAAATGTTATCTTCATCAACCGCCAGTCAAAAATGTGACTTTGCAAGACAGTGCAAACTCGTCAGGGCAGATAATTGGCCAAAAGTGCGACGAGGTCCACTTTGGGACAACCAGGGTTCCGATTGTATTACATGACTGTATGCGTCTTACAACTTGTACTATGAGGCAAACCGGGGGCACATGTAATTGGTCTCCCCTGACCCATGGACCACTGGCAAAACGCGTCTACCCCGGAGACCCCTCTGCACCAAAATTTAGCATTGAAGACGGACAGTTTCTTATTATGAGGGGAAGCGAAGCAGTCTACGGTATGGGAGCCCCACAGAGAATCGATTATGGCGAATGAGTGGTCGTCGATGGTCCAATCGTCGTAATCATTAAATTTGCTGATTTGGTCGGCTAGTTTGTTTTCGGCTCTAGGGAGCCATTCTGGTGCAATGACCATGCCTTTGGATCGGCACACAGAAAAAATGCCTACGGCTATTTCGTGTAGTTCTTGTTTGACGCTACCATGTTTGATGATTGACGGAACGTTTGCGTTATCGGTGAACCATTTGATTTTTTGATTTCCGATGAAATGTTTGCGACTGACTGTGACCAAGCGCCGTGGAAACGCATGTCCGCTTGACCGTTAATATAACCGCCGAAACCGGTGTCACTTGCATCGGAGTATACTTGAATTGTGGGTACTAGGCGATATCTGAAAGGGAAACCGTTCAAACTTGAAATGTTGCGTGTCCAGAATACTAGTTCGGATTGTACTGCGTTTGAGATTGTTATCGAGCTAAACCAGGACGGGCGCGATTCGATGGCGCGGTAAGACTCGCGAGTCATGACCCTAGCGACTAGTAGCCGGTGTCATTGAAATTATCTGGCCTGCGATGGAAGCTACATTACAGAACTGAGCCCCGATCTAATGCACTTTCTCGAACCTCAGTTTCTGAGGTTCAAGCCTAATGAAGCATGTCAGTGCCTGCAGCGGATTACCTGATGTTTTAGCGCGTTTAGACTGATAAGAGCCTACTTGTGGTCAGCTGTAACTGATCCACTAGCTAAGAGCAGTGACTTGCAGGCCGTGGTCAGTATAGGTGTTACCGATGTCAGTGTGCGACCATCCATATGATGCTATTATGTAATCACTTCTGCACTACATGTAGGATAGCATGTACATTGTGTATGTACAATGCAGCTGTGTGATTCAGGTGGCTGAAGCATAAAGAGCAAGGAACACTTTTACTTTGAGCATTCTTGGATGCTTGGAGCAAGGATAGCGATCATGGTTAGCATTGGTTAGGAAAATATAATCAAGATTGAGACGACTTTGACGTGAAATTATTGAGATTATTTTTTCGCGTACTTGTCTGAAAACTTTAACTGGCCAACCAAATGCTATTAATGGGTGAGTAGAAAAAAGCGAAGGCAAACCCCAAAAAATTAATTTCATATTTAAAACAATATGTAGTACCAAAATAATAATGACTGGAAAGCCAATTTCATAAGCTATTGTTAGATGAAAAAATACTGAAATTGCTCAATCCGTTCAGAGAATATCAACATTTTAACGCAATGACCCTAAAACCTGCTCCGTCACACACACAAAAAGACAATTTACTGTTTGGAACAACAAAGAAATTGACTCAGAATACTTGTTCCAACAACTGGCAACAACTGTAGTATACAATGTCTTTATTTACAACCCTGGTTTACAACCGGGCCTTTAAATGACTTTGTTTCTGAATATGTTTAACTTTTAAATTGGGGGGGGGGGGGTCAAAATGAGCTTTATATTGTCAACAGAAATTTGCACCCTTAGGCCTATTGGGAGGGCGAATCAATATAGGCCCCCTAACTTTAAAAATCCACCCCCAATTTTTGGAGGGCGAATCAAAGTAATTACTCCTAAGTTTAATTATCATCAGAAATCCGTCACCTTAAATGGGACGGTGAATTTAACCTCTAAGTTGTCCACAGAAATCCGCACCTTATTATTGAGAAGGTGAATCAAAGAGTGCTCTAAATTGGCAACAGAAATCGACCCTAATATTGAGAGGGCGAATGAAAGTAAGCTCTCAACGTTAAATTGAGATCCGCCCCTTGTAATATTCAAGCACCCCCTGGCAAAAGTTTGTTCCATCAACGGCAGTGAAAGATGTAAACTCAATAATCCAACTGTAAAAGCAAATATCGGTATTTATATATATTCATTCAATTTGTGGCAGGGGTAGGCAGCACATTTGCATGTTAAAAAGTCTTTACTGTTTGTTTATTTATGTATTACATCTCTTTACCAAGGGTATGTTCAAACAGTTTCCATTGGGGTCCTGCATACAATACAAATGACTACTCACATGTACGAATACAACACATTACAAATACATTACAACAATACAATACAATAAAATAACAGCATGTGGGATTGATGCATAATGTTAAGCAACTATTGTAACGGTAAAACTATTACAACTACATGTACAGTGTGAAACAACATCTCTAACAGGCTTTACTGTTAGGCTTTACTATAAGGTGAATTAAATGAACACAGGGTGCGGCAGAGCATAAATGTTGCAAAGGGGCACATCTGGTATAAGAAATATCAAGAGGAGGTATTTTCTAAATCTTCAGGCAGTGCCGAATCGATATTTCTCTCAAGGTATCCAAAATCATGACATGTCTATGATATTTCCCCACGATGGAAGCTTTGACCTGAAAGCAATAACCTCAGCCATGACAATGGTGGCAAAGTTGATTATGCTTGCCAGTATTTGTTTTTCATTCGATCTTTCAATAGGGGCAAAATGGCAAAGTTCATACCTTTGCCCTGAAGGTTTTTCTTTTCATTTAAAAGTTTCATTGACATTGCTAGCATTCTGTACTCAAGATTAACAAATAGCAAGGTTCACCGTGACACATCCACAACCTAAAAGGAGTTGGACGGCCTTTTATTGAAACTAGTCATGCTTTACGCCAACTCCAGTGTAGGAGTTGGACGGCCTTTTATTGAAACTAGTCATGCTTTACGCCAACTCCAGTGTAGTTTCGTTTTAATAAAAGCTATTCACGTTTTACCTCTGCAGCTTTTATATTTGCCATTCTCTGCAACAAACAAATAACACTGCAAATATACCGAGAGCTACATCGTTTGGTGAGATAGAACTAAAGCGGCCCCTGGCCCTGTGGCCCCACGCCGTAATGAAAATGTAAGAAAGCAGCCTTGCAACAATAATATTTACATGCGATGTTATGCATAATGATACAATTCTTTTTCCAGAATAAAATGGAACCAAAAATGGAGATAAAAAACAGGGTTCTCCAGTTTTCAGTACAGTTAAACGTTTTAAGAGCAACAGTATAGGCCTATTCTAAACAAAATAATGAAATAAATTGTCTTTATAATCTCAAAAAACTTTTGCTAAAAAAGTCAAATGAAAGTGGCCAGGAATCGCCCCCAGAGTGCACCACAGAGCATCTATATTCCAAATTAAGCCACGACGTAAGGGCTTAATTTGCGCTCCGCTTTCGCATTAATTTGTCCGTCCTTTATTCCAGTACCCCGCCATGGCAAAAGTTTGTTCCAGCGGCAGTGCAAGTTTGTCACAAGTTTAATCATGCGGGGTCTGAACTGATTGCTTGATGTATCATGCTTTACCTAGATTGCGGTATACTAGACCCATGCGTGTACGGCAACTTTTTCATTTTTGTACAGTATTTGTATTTCACACTTTTAATGTTCATTGGCATATCAGTACCTCAATAAATCACATTATAGAAAGTTGTCGATAAATGCATTGAGTGTGTGATTCAGTGCAAAATACAAGAGAATCTACGACAGCAGCTGAAATGAAGTTTTCGTGTATTTTGTTTTAATGTTTCTCATCAATTTTGTTGTATCCATTTGTTTTAAGGAAATTGTATACCTAACGTGACTATGATACATCAAATCCCAGTCGTCAGTTGTGTACGAAGTATATAACGCAGAGCTACAACCTTGACTTGCATTAGTTGCATAATTATGTACGAAGTAACTCTGGGTGACACGGCACTTCTGCACTTTGGGTAAACACCTATTGAAATTCAATGGGCCGTGAATTGTTAATGTTAGTTGGGGCAGCCTGTATATGACCCATCGCATACGTCAGAAGCAAACAATGGTTGGCTAATATCAATATTTCTATCAAGCCACCAAGACGAAAAAACAGCCACGTCACAGCACTGTACATACAAGAAACAACAATCGGTAAGTCCGCAGCGCACTGAAAAGCCATTCAATTTACGTGCGCTGTATGCATGGCATTCCGGTGCGTGACCTCGTTGTGAATACTTAATGAGCTGGCGACGACGCATGGAATTTGGTCCGAAACTTCCGTTTTATTCGTCAAATGTCAATATTATGTATGTTTTCTTTTAGACATGGAACCATTCTGTCATATTATCGAATCAGATTGGAAATTACGTGATATTTAGAGGGAGAAATTTACAACGGAAAATAGCTTCAAACCTCAGTGAATTGGCCTTTAAAAAAACGACGAGATTCTTCATCTTTTGACAGCGACCACAACCAGACTTTACACTAACGTCACAGATAATTTCATCATCTATCCAAAAATGGTTGAATTCGGGTAAATCTGTACCTAGTTCAGTCAGGGCACAGACAATTTCAACGATTGTCGAAAACTAGCGCAACGGTAAAGCCGCCATGACACAACATGCACTTCCCGCGCGCTCATTGGTTGACAATGACGTCATCGGGAAAACTCTTTCAACAACGTGTAGATCGTGCGCCTCTGCATGTACGCGCACAGTATAGATTTACATGTACATTTGTATACATAGAGCAAGGAACAGATTTCTCTGGGGGAAAAATACATGTTCAACCAGTTAATTCATGAATCTATTTTCTTTTTCATTTTATATCAATATTTTTTTTTAAGTGTCTTATTGAACTGAAGGGCATTTGAACAAATTAGTGTTCTTCAACCACATTTATGGGGCTGTTAAATATACGTATATATCCCCATTCCCCAGGGGAAAAACATTAACAATTGCAACTAGAACCAATAATAATGTACAAGTGACAAAGGTATAGGGGATTTTTTTTCTGGATTTTTAATGAAACTTTCAAAAACACTTACTTAAAAACAAAACTTTCCGCTTGTTGAATATATTTGTACCAACTGGTTATATAAATAAAAATAGAAAAGACACAACATATTTGAAAATACACGTGCATAAAAGAATCACCTTCTTGTTTACATTTTATACTTACTTGCAAAATACCAGGTTGATAATATAAACAATACCAGCTGCTTCTTTGCATTACTCTTTAAAACATTGAATACTGTTTTTTTCCACAGTGATAAACCATTATTTGCAAATATTAATACCCGTGTAGCAAGTGGAATGTAAGGTACTATTTCACAAGGGCGGATCCAGGGGGGGGGGGGAAAGGGGGCCATGGCCCCCCCAAACGAAATCAATTTTTTTTTTTTATGTGACATCGCAATAACGGCAGTCAATGAGTACCCACCATCTTTTCCTCAAAAAAAAAACATTGGTTAAAGTGGTCAGAAATTGCCTCAGATCGCACCACAGAGCATCTAGAATCCAAAAAATTTCGGGCCCTTAAGCGGGCCCGAACCCCACGCCGTAATTTTTTTGACCCACTTTTTGACATCGCAATAAAGGCAGGCAATGAGTACACCACCATCTTTTCCTCAAAAAAAACATTGGTAAAGTGGTCAGAAATTGCCTCAGATCGCACCACAGAGCATCTAGAATCCAATTTTTTCGGGGCCCTTAAGCGGGCCCCGAACCCCACGCCGTAATTTTTTTGACCCACTTTTTGGGGGAACCAAATTTTTTTGGCCCCCCCAAAATTGTGTTCTGGATCCGCCCTTGCTATTTCAAGTGAACCTTGACTGTGAAATATCATAAATAAACTGATAAAGATACATTTGAGTAAGAAATATATGATTGCAGTTTTGCACCATGTTGTTAATTTGCACTTTTTGCTAAATATGTTATGCGAAGGCAAGTAAATGGTTGGTGGCTTATAAAAGAAGTTACTTTAAATATTCTCGTGAAAGAAACAATGGTAATTATTTTCTCCACAAATACATGTGCAAAGAAACAAAAATAATGTTCCTACAACTTACATTTTTATCAAAAGAGCTTTGGCATACGACAACTTCCATCTTTGACTAAGAAAAAAAATATCGACAGCTGTACGTGTAGTAGTCAAAATTGTCACAAAAGAATTTCACAATGCAGAGTGTACATGTACCAATAAACTAGAGGTCATCTTTGGCAATATGCCACTCATCAAAATTCTGTTACTAAACACATAAAAAACAAACATATTAAAATTAAGTTATAATCTGTGGTCGACGTCTTAGGCAAAGTGTTTCGGCATATAGTCCTGAAAAATGTATATAAAACTTTTAAAACAAAATGACAACTGTACATTTTTTTTTTACAAAATGGAGTTGGATAAATACATAGTGCATGCACTAACTATACTTACTAAAAACCATAATCATAAAATTAGCACCGTCATGTTAATCTTGCATGCTTCCTGTAATTGCAGAAATACTCTAATTGCATCCTGCTCATTTTTGGATGAACTTTCATCTACATTGTACATGTACATGTATTAATGGTTCACAGAAATTGGATCCATTTTCAGAAAATATTCACAACAAATCATCTTGCTCATTTTCGGATGAACTTTCATTTTTTATGTATATCATGAACAGGGGATCTTCTGTAACACTATCTTCACTACTAGAATGCGACTCATCGGATTCAGAATCTATATCATCCTGAAAAGTTCCAGGTTTATCTACCACTGCTGGAACATTCTCATAGTTTCGACATGTACAGCCAGGTCCACATCGTTGATTATTTTTTTGGCACTTACACTGTCTGTTGAGGCACTTATTTTTGTTACAATTACAACCTCTTGTCAAATGGTACACATTTTTCCGGACTCTGTCCATATTATTATCTAAAGAGTCCCAAACAATTCTAATATCACTTGCATCATTTTCAGACTGTGCCCAGCCATAACATTTGACATCAGGGTAGTCAAACACAGGTTGAAGGGCACTGCCCCATACACTGCTAACCAAGCATGATCTTAACCAGTGCAAAGGCAAAGCGGTATCCGATGGAAGTAAGGTATCCTCATATTCACCCTTCCATGACGCTTTACAAATAATGGACACAAATTTATAATGGTGATCAAGTGAAGTGGTTTCCTGTATACCATCAAAAAGTTCAACAGGGCTGTTGGCATGCTGATTTAGGCAAGCACGATTAGCTTGAAAGCAGACACAACCAACAAGTCGATAAAATGAAACAAGGCCTTCATCGTGATTAACATTTAAATTAGTACTACTTAAATGACCCCGAGTTTGGGGGTAATTTCCTGAAATAAATGCAGCAAACTGAAAGAAAACTCTGAAAAATGTAGATTTACCAAGTCTGGCAAAGTATGAAACAAAGTCACATCCAGTACAAATGTACAAAACCTGGACTATTTTACAGATGTCACAGCCACTGGCAACAAGCCCTGCCAAGTCTGGATCATTTTCAAGAGCAGACTGAAGATTATTCAAGTGTAAATACTTCTCACTGGTTGCCCATGCTTTATACTGGATTATAATGGATTTACCATCAAAGACAAGGGGTAAACCAATCATTCCTATATCTCTGTCTACAGAATAAATATGTACGACAGAACATTTTTGTGTCGGCAACATGCAACCAAATTTGTGTATCTGTTTCTTCATGGTTGTGAAAAATTGTATGATGCTGTACACCTGCCTTTGTTACATACTTGCCAGTCTATTCATTCGAACCAGGCCTATTGGGTTTAAGACCACTTGAAGTAACAAAAATCTGGTCTTCTGTTAGGATTGATGAAGGCACAATTTCAATAAATTTGTTAGACAGGTAATTACATAGCAATCGCTTATTCTGTCTAACTTTCAGAAACTTGGACCAGCTTGGTGGTAGATTTGTTTGATCATGTATGTCATCATACACCACCACATCATCATCATCATCATCATCAAATGTTTGGATATCTCTTCTTTCTCTCTCAAATCCTTTTGGAGAAACACCCTGAGAGCACACTTGATCAAAAAGAATTCTGACTTCTTTGTATTGCTTTTTAAAATAGGGTTTAATCCACCTTGAAACAATGAACATTGCATACTCCCAGAAAAATTTGAATCCAGACAGTGGATTAGTATATATTATATTCATCCCATCTGCAATTAAACATGCGCCTGTGTTGAAAACCTGAGAATCTGTGATTAGACAAAGAGTTGTTTCATATCGTTTCCAAAAAGTCATATATCACATATTTTGCTCCTTTGTATGGTATACCTGATGGGGTGCAAAGAGCTCTTGGTGTTTCTATACAAACTGCAAAAGTTGATTGATCGGTAGATTGTGCTCCTGTGAAAAGGCTATTGTGCGCTTGTAACAAAGTGTTACCATTTTTTTTCCCCTTTCCAATGAGATTAATTTTTCTCTTTGTCACTTTTTCTTTTGCAAAAGTGCGAAGCTGGTGCCGTCTAAATGACTGGTTTGCTGACACTAGGATCTTTCAAAATACATGATCGAACATAGTTATGTAACGATAATGTTCCAATATCTCTGAAGCCAAGCAGGGCCTTTTGCTGGACTTTTTGGCAGGTGTTTGATCAAAAACACTGTGTAAAGTTGGTGACTGGTCAGCATTAAATATAGAACTCTCTGACACTTTTGAAAAGTAAACCTTCACATTTTCCAGCTCTGACGCTATAACTGAAGGTGACATATATCTCTTTGAAAAGGGTGTGCAAGAACAGATAAGGCAAGCTGGTTGTGGAAACTGTTAATTAATTGGCCCTGAAATTCTAGTGTACCTGCTATTTTTTCCATGTTGGTTGGCAAGCTACGAGAAAGGGCCATTTTACAATCCTTATTAATGAGCATTTCGTGAGCTTTGTCAAACCCAACAGAAGAGAAATTTGCTCCTCGAATACTTGAAACAAAACCGCCATTCTCAAAGTGTCTTGCAATGTAAGCTTATGGCAGACCATACATTTGACTGAGATGAAGGGGTATTAACTTAGAATAGTTCTGTCTATCAAATGCAAAAAACAACGGGGCCATTCTTTTTAAAGCACAAAGTCGTATTTGCCAGTTACCACTTCTCATTGCAATCCACAGTTGAATATAACAGAAACAGTCTTCTTTCAAAAATCTGTTCCAAAATTTGAATGTTTCAAACTTCTCTGCCATATTGTTGCAATACTCATTAAACTCTTCAAGCACGGATGGAAGGATGTTGTAAAGTTTGACATGAATGCTAGAAACAAACTCTTGCATATTTGAATAATTGCATGAGTCACCATGCACTTATAACTGCTGGACAATATCGATGACCATTTCCTGCAATTTTTCATTAGAGATTAGGCGAAACAAAAAAAATGGTGTGTTTACGGTAACGGTCTGGAAAAAAATCCAGGTAGGTAGGTAGGGAAATAATTTTATTATTTTTTTTTTTTATTTCAGTTCTGCAGGCCATATGCGTGTTCTTTCGCAAAATATTTGTATAAAAACATTATTCAAGCATTCAAGATACTCAATCGATACATTTCATTCCAAATTAATTCGTACCCGGTCCCAGGGTTCTCCCCAGGATTTTTTCCAAATCTGTGGGGGAAGTTTTGCTGTGATTCAACAACCTGATAAGCCATGGCGCCGGGTTCGGGGCCCGCTTTTTAAGGGCCCTGAAAATTTTTGAGAGACGATCTTGTAGGCCCCTATTTTTATAATTAAAGAAAAAAATCAAAAGTAAGTTTCAAATTAAGAAATTAAGGTGAAGAAAAAAATCATTTTGCTTCCGATTACATGCCTTTCAAAATAGCGTCAATAGGTCGGAAACATTATTTCGCCAATTTTTTGGGGTGCTGATTAATGGAGCATCATAGAGCAAGGAATCATGTTTATTTTGTGCCTGTATTATTTTCATTTGCGCCGCAAAAATTATCAAGACTGGCAATCAAAAGTGATTAAAACTTGCCTCACCTAGTAAAAAATATTTTTGAGGTGGGTGATTCCACTATATGCTTAACATACATCACGGCCGCTGGCGCCGCCGACATTCAGTCTGGCCGGGCATACATCGCGCCGTGCTCACGGCGCAGTACCAGTGTGCATTACTGCAGTGTGTACGGCCCATCCCACGTAGCCGAAAATCTTGCACTACTGCAGAAACACGCTACGTACAAGGTTTCAAAATAGTCGGTGGCCTACAGCTGAACCCAAATGTATGTATATGCTTTGTAACGAACAAGAGTGGCATTGTATCAATTTGAACAATGCGGCTATCAATCATTCTCTGGAAAGGCTTTATGAGCTGAGATTTTATTTGGGCATTTTTTTTCCTCAGAGACAGGGGAAAACTTTATGCGAAAAATGTGGGAAACTGAATTGAACGTGAAATTTCACCTCCGTGTTGTGTACATGCACATAGATAAACGATTGGGGGATGATATTCCAAGTGCAAATAATTCATTAAATGTAGGGCTCCCGATGTCTTTTTTCGTAGTACGATTTTATTCTTCGCTTATTTAAAAAATAAAACTGCATGGCCTACATTATTTTTGTAAATGTTACTCTAGAATATAATTATTTCGGAATACATTTTGAAATTAAGTTTGAAGTCAAAGGGCTGTTGATAATCTTATTCGTATTCCTTTTAAAATTAGGAAAAACTAAGCATAATTCGTATTATAATTTCCCCTGGAATCTACAAAAGAATTAACTGAGAGTTCAAAACTTAATGGGCTAGGGTGTTTGAAATCGTTTTACTTTAAAATAAATCGAGAGAACAAGACGTACTGAATCGTGTTAAAGTAACTCATATTTATTTGATGTCTCTCTCTATCTGAGGCCGGGACAATATAAAAGGGATGACGATTAATTCTTCGTGTATTTAAAAAATAAAACGCATGGCCTACATTATTTTGTGAAAATGTTTTACTCTAGAATATATTTTGGAATATATTTTGACGCTATTATTTGAGGGATGTTGTTAATCCTGATCATATTCATTTAAAAATAAGAAAAACCGAGCATAATTCGTATTAAATTTCCCCAAAAATCTACAAAAGAATTAACTTAGAGTGCAAACTTTAACGGGCTAGGTTTTTTTTAAATCATTTTGCTTTTAAAAAAACATTTAGAGAACCAGACGTAAATCTCTCTCTGAGGCAGGGGGAAAAAAAAAAAGGGATGACGATTTTATTCTTCATTTATTGAAAAAACCCACATGGCCTACATTATTTCGTGTACCGGTACATGTTCTACTCTAGAATATATTTTGGAATATATTTTGACATGAAGCATTAAATGCAAGTGCTGTATTAAATGTGCCCCCTATTCCAGCTGGGAAATAGAAAAGTGTCTTATAAAAATATATTCTTGCTTTGAAAGAAATTTTGAGACAATGATTGACAGGCGACCTTCAAAACTTATACTTTTATTTTGTTGATAATTATGTATTATAGTTATGTTCAAAGCGATTGATTTGATGACCGCCCGTCCGCCCGCCAAAATGACTCCTCAAAAACGAAAAAGATAGCCATGTTCTCAAAGGGATGTATTTAATGCCCGCCCGCCCTAAGACGACTCGTAAAAAAAAAAAAAAAAAAAACCAGTTGCGAAAAGGGGGGCACGGGCCGGGTGTGCCCCCATCTGGATCCGCGCGTGCATGTTGGTGAAAAGTTGTCAAATGAAAGTTGCTGAGGAATGAAGGTTTTATAAAGTGGAGTCGAGAAATAAGTCCTCTCATTAGTGGCGTAGCCAGGAATTTTTCAGTGGGGGGGGGGGGGGGGGGGGGGGGGGGGGGGGGGGGGGGGTGGGGGGGGGGGCGCTGGATATTTCATGGGGGGCGTCATGTAGATCAATGATAATTTTTTTTGAAACTCAAAATCTCAGTGGGGGGGGGGGGCGACTGGGGGGGGGGGGCGACAAGGTTCCCCACCCCCGGTGGCTACGCCACTGCCTCCTCTCAGCAGTGATGCAGTGGAATATCCATGCAGTGATGCAGTGGAATATCCAATTTGGTTACCTGCCTTCTAACAGAAGGCTTTTTAGTCACTCCCTCAATGGTTTTCTCTTGGAATGAAGTTCCATTATTTGGTGATGAGGATTGAGGATGTCACTGGTACATGTTCATGTACGTCTCAAATATCGGAAGTGCCTGGATTATTTTCCACAGCCATTGGCATATTGTCATGGAGGACGTCATGTAGATCAATGATAATTTTTTTAGAAACTCAAAGGTCCCCCCCCCCGTGGCTACGCCACTGCCTCTCATGCAGTGATGCAGTGGAATATCCAATTTGGTTACCTGCCTTCTTACAGAAGGCTTTTTAGTCACTCCCTCAATTGTTTTCTCTTGGAATGAAGTTCCATTATTTGGTGATGAGGACTTAGGATGTCACTGGTACATGTTCATTATTCATTATTCTTGGGTTTTTTTTTTGGGGGGGGGGGGTTATGTATGTGTGTGTTGGTTACTTGATCTGTTTGTTCATTTGTCTATCTTTGCCAATTTGTTTGTATGTCTGTATGGGTGTCTTGCTAGTTGTCTGTGTGTCTGTCTGTTGTCCTGTCTGGGTGTGTCGGGCTGTTGTCTTGCTGTCTGTCTGTCTGTTTGTCGGTCTGTTTGTTCTAGGCCTGTCGACTGAAAATGTTTTCCTTTGGGTTATATATGTCTGCTTCACTTTTAAGTTGTCTGTAGTCCCGTCTGTTTGTTGGTAAGGCTTTCCATGTGTCATTAGGCCTACCCGGACATTATCACGCAGTGAAGACCGGATCGCCTCCCTGTTATTCCCATTAATAAAAAAAACAAGACAAATGGTTGAAATGTTCCTTTTTTTATTTTCCTTCAACGATACGCGATACTTCCAGACTGCTGCCAAGGCGTTTTTTTTATCAACAAAGACTCCACCATTAGCCGGAGGTGGGAGCGTTATAAAACAAATATATATCGGGATAAAATTGTACTTGAAATGGCCATATTAACGATGGAAACGATAATTTCGACAATAATAAATCAAGTTAAACAGCATTTGAATGAAAAAACACATGTTTTTTTTATTGATTGAAGACATAAACAAATAAACGAAACTACATTACCGTACCTCCGAATAATGGTCGCTTCTTCCGCGGAATAATTACGTCTGTTTTTTCACTGGACGACGCACGGCTTTACACTTATTGCGCGTCCGATGTAAACAAATTAGTTCGGCAAACAATGCTATATAACTTCCATGCGTTCCATTTTTTTCTATTTAACATGGATATTATTATTAAGCAATCGATTAGGAATCCTTCCATATAAGTGGTGCTCAGAACTAAAGGGGTTTCACGCATGGGCGTCGCCAGGATTTTTTCTAGAGGGGGGCAAAACATTTTTTTGCCAAAAAAGCTTGTATTTCTCAACACATTCTCGATTTATCAGTTTTAGAGGGGGGCAGGGACATTTTGCACCCCCCCCCCAATCATTAAATGTACACCACTTTGTCTTTGCGCCTCTTTTTCTTTTTTCTTTTTTTTTTTTTTTTTCTTCCTTTTTTTTGTTTTTTTTGTTGCTTTTCCGGGGGGGGGCAAGTGCCTCCCCTCCCCCCCCCCCTCTCGCGACGCCCATGGTTACACGGGGTCTAAAATCCGATGGATCTATAACGATCTTTGTGAAGATGTGACAAGCGCTACTGAGCCCAAAAGGGTGAACGGTGAAAACATACAGCCAGATGGTTTCGAAGGGCGATTTCTAAAGGTTAAACACACTTTATTTGAATGAAACTACATTGCACCAGTGGCGTATCCACGGATCCTAGACACCACGCTCTAGTACAAAATGCACCGAGCGGACTTGTCTAGACGCGTGATAACGGCCATTAACACCCGTTGGCTTGTTATCGCGAATTTTCCAGGTGGGCCATTGTGTTGGGTTTTCGCATGACATAAAAAACGGAAATATGCATAAAACTGTAAGCAAAACTACTCCTTATTTAAGATATAATTGTTCCAAAAGTATTAAAAAATAAATACTTCGGGATATAAATGAAGTATTTACCCGGGAAATACACGTCTATTTTCGAGAAAAACACTGTTTACCTAAATTTCGTTTTTAATTAGGCTTTTATTAAACAGGTTTAGAGAGATGTGATGCCGAACCAATGAAACAAAAGTGACATTTCATTGTTCATCTTAAAGCTAAAGATATTGTGCTCGGCATTACCATGGTTATGTAGTTATCACCTATCAGAATTAAATAATAAAGACCAAAAACTTTGACTCATGAATATTCAAAAATATTTCGCTGGCTGGACAGACTTCGACGCCAGATCGGGCGCAGAGTCTTGCAAATCTGAAAGCCACCGCACGCAGTGGTCTTTGTTGGAAAGTATTCATGGTATTTGCCACCAGTACAGGCCGTTATCACGCGTCTAACCAGGAGTTGGGCTAGTCGTTAATCCTTGTGTATGGGATCCGTGGCGTATCCAGCGAGGGGGGGGGGGGGGGGGGGGCGGGAGGGGGCACTTTGCCTTTGCCTGGCGGATTTTTTGGACAATTTTTTTTTGTCATCAATGATTTAAATAAATGTTTCTAGAGTTCTTATGACATCAATCCCACCAACGAAATCCCGCTCAACAACCATTACAATGCGCCGTGATAATGTCCATGTAGGCCATTATGTAGCGGCACGCCAACAGAAAAATTGTTCAAAATCAACGATTTCCAAATCCCAACGATAAAAGACGAATCCCCCAGTTTCATCGGATCTGTTATAAAGAACAGAGCTAACATGTTGTTCGTAAAAGACAAACTAATCACTATAGTCTGAAGAGAATTAACGAGTCCAAAATCCGCAGTGAATTCAAACTGAAGGTCTATTCAAACTACCTGCTACCTTCTTTAAGGTTTTGTTTAACAGTACACGACATCACCAAAACCAATCTGAACACATTAGACCAGACAGCAGACCAGTTTCTAAGGAAATGGTGCGGTCAACCTAAGAGTGCGACAAACGCCATTCTGCATTCAGCTAATTCAGGGCTAGCAATAAAATCCATTACCCTATAGTCTACAAAGAAAGCCACGCTTTAGCTCATGCATCCACAATGATGAAAGGTGATGAGAAATTCAAACGGTGCATCAACGAAAAGCTTCAACATGAATCTTCTTGGACTCGGAAATTCTCCAGAACTGTGTACTCTGAAAATAAACTACAACAAGCCCTTTGTGAAATACCTTTCTCCGGTGAAGAGCCCATCCCAAAACAGCTAAACCGTGTAAAAAAAGATAATCAAAGCTTCAATTGCCGATGAAATAAAAGCAAGAGTGGGTGACAAAAATTGAATCACTAGCCAAACAAGGTAAACTTTTGGAACTCATAAAAATCGAAAACACAAGTATCACATGGAAATCCATCATACAACCTGCCCAGAAAGGTACTTCGTTTTGGACTTAACGCAATAGTCGATACCCAACCAGTCAATTCTAACCTGTGCCTGTGGGGAAAGTCAGGACATGACAAATGTCCAATGTGCTCATTTAAGAAACACTCCTGTTCTTAGATTTTGTTCCGTGATGTTACAGCAGGGGCGCTACACATACCGCCACAATAATGTTCTCTCAGAAATATGTGCCATGCTCGATGAATCTCTAACCGGTAAACCTGACTTCAAACTATACTCCGACCTAGAGGGCAGACCACTGATCTCTATATAAAGACTGGATAGCTAATACAGAGCCGCACAATGTACGAATTTGACGCCATATTGGTGAGACCGGCTGGTGATCTACAAAGGACAAGTTGCCGTTTTTATAGACGGCATGATTTCTTTTGTAACGTCGCGGTTCACTTGACTTATATTTTGACCACCACCACTGACCAAGGTTAACTACAGTTTTTCTAATGTCGTGGTTACTAAAATGCCGCAAATATCACTTTTTCGGCGTTTTGAAATAATAATCACTACGGAAATGTGTCCCTTTTAGACCATCATAATATGTGTACGTGACCAAAATGCGCGTCAACTGTTGATACAACGCGCGCGTGTTTACGCGTAGAACGTTCGTATTATACGCGGCCATCTTCGTGACCGGGGGCGAATTGGTCAATGTGCCAAGTCTACTGTGTGAATGTTGTATGCATATCCACTATCCAGTCTTTATATAGAGATCAGTGGGGCAGACACGCCGTCGGAGGCAATACACTCCCCCCCCCCCCCCCCATCTATAACACCTACTACCCTGAAACCCGACCTGGTCATAACAAACATGCACAAGAAGGACATCACAATCGTCGAACTAACAGTGCCGTTTGAGACCATCTTTGAAAAAGGCATTCCTTCACGTGCCGCAAATACACCACTCTTGTCCGTGACATAACCAACTTGGCTTCAACTGCACATTCATACCTATTGAAGTAGGAAGCCGAGGTTTAGTTACCCCCGACAACCAAAAAAAAACACGTCTCAAATCTCTGTTCAACGCCCAGACCAAAAAAGAAGAAAAAGAAATCAACAAATTATCACTCGCCTCTCCAAAATAGCATCATCTTTCGTAATATTCTATTCCAAATATACAACAGTCTGGATCGACAGAGTGGAAGAATGATCCCTCTCGTCTTTATTCTAAGCGTCTTTCATGACCAGTTCCAGTTCCCTTGATTGATTTTTTATTTTTCGTTCAATGTACTGTTTACCTTAAATTAATCGACTACTGTTTTGTTTTCCTCTTAAATAACGGCTTTCAAGTTCTAATGCCTTGCCTTATTGTCTTCTAACATTGCTATTCATTGAATCCTGTGAATGTGACAATAATGTCCCAGGCTTTGTTACACATGTCTTGTTTTGATTAATAAAGACACGAACTATAAATTGCCTGGCCGAAATCGGCCAGGCAAATAATTGTTTTGATTCTCTTCGAAATTTTCCATGGAGATGATTCAAGCTGTAACATTAGCGTCTGCAGTAACAGATTAACCTAAAATTCGGAATATACTTAAATGATAGAAGTGTTCAACTACTCGTGAAATAACAACTGGAATAAATTTCTAGAAATTGGGATAAATACATACATTTGGGGAAGTTTTCGAACGATTTCTTCCGGACTTGAGGTCAGCTTTGACAGTAACCAGTATTGACGTTTCGGCATTGATGACGCAATTTTTTTACTGACATGAAGTTTAGAATTTATTCTTCAATTATAATGTAACATTTCGATCATACCGAGCATCAACCTCGTCCCCAGTGCTTACTTTATTTCCGACCTTGTTTCCAACAGTAAGCCCTGGATAGGAAACTTTCTTCCTGTATCCTGGTTCGATATCGCAATTGGCTAGTAATGGATTTTTATCGTGTACTTGGTGTTGTTATTCACGACGTGCAGTTCGTGTTTTCGCGATCATTCGGTCGCGCCTTCTCGAAAATACTCATTTCCTTTCCAATTTGTGCATATTAATATGAAATGTGATACTGCATGTTGTCTCGATAAATCGTAACAGTTTAATTAAATACATCGTGTTTTCGTAACTCACGCTGTGCTCGCGCTGCGAAGAATTGACTCTGTTTTTACCCCAGACTCCGCATACAAGAACGAACGATAATGTAATGCACATGCAGGCACCAGAATATTCCTCATTTGCATATGTGTTCAAAAATCTTGCACATGCAAATGATCCAATACCAGGGTGACCGAGCATATTTTCTGAGAAACACAACGTTAATAAGGCCATGTTTTTTGGGGGCTCACGAATTTCAATGCTTTGTTATACAGCGTCTAAGTACGTAATCGGATCAAAGGCGGATCCAGAACACAATTTATTTGGGGGTGGCAAAAGAAATTTTGGTCACCCAAAAGTGTGTCCAAAAAAATTACGGCGTGGGGTTCGGGGCCCGCTTAAGGGCCCCGAATTTTTTTTTGGATTCTACATGCTCTGTGGTGCGATCTGAGGCAATTTCTGACCACTTTAAGGCCAAAACACAAAAATATTCGGTCTCTGGTCAGACCAAAGTTCCGGAATTGACGCGGGGACGCGGCTTTTTTTTTATGCTTTTTTTTTTTCTTCAAGCTTGGATTGTACAGACAAGGTGGGGTACTATTTTGCTTTTTTTGGTGTCCTCATGTACACTGGTGTCCTCCATAATTTGCCTTGGTGCTCTCGATCATTTGCCTTGGTGCAATTTTTTATTCCTTGGTGCTCTTTGGTAAAAAAAAATTGAGGAGGAGCGGCGATAGAGGGCGCTGTTGGAGCTACCGCGGAACATTTTGGGAAAAAAAAATTGACGCGCATGATTAAAATCGACGCGCGCGCTGACCAGAGACCGACTTATTATTTTTTTTGGCTTAACCAATGTTTTTTTTTAGGAAAAGATGCTGGTGTACTCTTTGCCTGCCTTTATTGCGAAAGACACTAAAAAAATAGATTCGTTTTTGTTTAGGGGGGGTGGCATGGCCCCCTTTGCCCACCCCCCGGATCCGCCCTTGAATCGGATTAGCTTTCCTTGACAACGACTGACGTTTTGCCTTCGCAACCATATGGTTGCATAGTGTTGGTACCGGAATGTTTGTGATGCCAAGAAAAACCAAGGTATTGTTGGTGGGGAGGAAAAATGTCGATGTGGTGATAACCGGACTCGAAATCAAAAGAAATATAATACTGATTGGATCAAGAACCTGGGCAATGTGGTTTAAGTCTTCATACTTGAACGGGGATTCGAAACAAATTTGTTTGGTGGCGAAGGTCCAACACAAGGCGCATTTTTGCCTTCGGCTACAGTTAACCTGTTTGTAACAATAGGCTTGGGAATCAACTTTAACTGCACTGTTTCAAAGTAGGTCGGCAATTGCCGTCTCGAAAAAAATCTGCATGGATCAAGCTAGATTTGTTGTTTTTAGCATAGAAAGGCGGGGCGTATGTCAGAATGGAATTTTATAACCGTGGGTTATGGTGTCGATGACAAGGGCGTTAGAATTGCAGACAAGGTTTTAATTTACCTTTTACCCGGCTGGAGGGGCCTGTGCGGCTTGCCCTGTGGGTCTCCCAGTTTCTAATTGCTGACTCAGGCGGAGGAAACCCGAGGGTTTCCGGGTTGTTGCAGCGCACTTCGTACGGCTCGAAGTGCTGGGCAATTGGCACGGACGTGGCCGTTGATGCCGCACTGGAAACAGACTCTGCTGTCGACGTTGAAGGTTGACAAGGGGTTGGAGTAGCTAACTCTAACAATAAGAGGCGCTAACATTCTGACATTTACGCAATGTTTGTATTAATTAGTAATGGCTGTCGGCTTTATGAGGCGTCGGACTTATGAGGCTTCGGACCTATGAGGCGTCGAACTTATGAGGCGTAGGACTTATGGACAGAAACAAAAGTAAACTAGAGGTTGTAGGAACAACACACGGTGTTGTGCCATGGATTACCGCAAACTTTGCCACACACATCAACTCAAAATATGCATGTTTAAATTCATGTTTGACTTTTCAACATGCCGCCAGAGGGCGCTCTAACATTTGATGACGTCACCTGTAATATGTTTGTACAGTACTGCCTAGGCAGACAGTCACATCGTTGAAAGCAAGTTCGCATCTTCTGCCAATTTCAAATAATAAGGCACTTCCGGTTTCGACCGGAAGGAAGGGTCACGTGATTTTGCACTTAATACCAAAAATGAAGACCCTGCAATATTGTATCGATTGCATTGCCATAAAGAACAAATCAAATCTGTAGCGGTTGATTTTACATTGATTTTCAAAGATTAAATCTAGAAATCTTTGATTGCTTGTAATACGATACTTCATGACGTCATTATGACGTCATTACCAGAAACCTCCAGAGCGGTATATCACGGTATATTTTCTAGCAATTTTTTAAGATTTAAAGGTCTTTTTATTGTAACTTCCGGTCTGATGACGTAATCAATTTTTTTTTCGCGCACAGGTGTTGTCTGCATTATGGTCATCATGTACATTAATTTTGAAGCGATTACCGCAAACTTCGCCACAGACATCAAGTGAAAATGCGTTTTTGACGTTTTTTAACCTGCCCCTAGAGGGCGCTCCAACACTTCATGGCGTCACCCATTACTTTTTTTGAAAGGTCAATCCAGGCAGACACTTAAATCGTCAAAAGCAAGTTCATATCTTTTTCCACTTTTAAATTATTAGGCACTTCCGGTTTCAACCGGAAGGAAGGGTCACGTGATTTTACGCGCACAACATAAACTGAAGATCATGTATTACCATGTCGATTCCCGAAAATTTCAGGTTCCGGTCTCTCACGGTTGATTTTATATGGAATTTCAAAGATTAAATTTATTAAACTTTCGAGTGACGTCACGTGACCCATGATGGCGTCATGATTACGTAATTGCAAAAAAAAAACATCTGCGGTGGATTGGGCATTCATGTATTGACAATGAAGTTCATATATATTTCCATTTTTCCAAACAGTTCTGAGAAGGATTTGCTGAGAAAATGCTGAGAAGAACAAAAACAGTAAATTCTTACAAAACCAATAGGTTTTGGGCTAAAACCTAAAGCCCAACACCTAATTAATTGTCGGACCTACGAGGCGTCGGAGCAATGAGGCTTCGGACTTATGAGGCGTCGGATCTATGAGGCGTCGGACTTATGGGCCTTTATTTGGTTGGGGGATGCGATTTTGTCGGACTTATGAGGCGTCGGACCTATGAGGCGTCGGACTTATGGGCCTTTATTTGGTTGGGGGATGCGATTTTGTCGGACTTATGAGGCGTCGAACCCATGAGGCATCGGATTTATGAGCGGACCCCTTTTCAATGAGGTAACTTATTAATGGTTATCACCCCTTGAATGTCCTGACCTCTTTTAATTAAAACCCCATGGGCCCGGGAAGCGGTCATGGCCGCGGCCGCTAATCCTCATTGGAATGCAGTTGCCAGCTGTGGTATGCCGCGGCACACGGCTATAAGTGGGTAGTTCCACAGCTGCTGCTGCTTTTGCGCAGTCCCGCTACCACACAAAGGCTGTGCAGTCATGCGGGCCACTTGCTCTATGTGTGGAGGAATGTCCCCATTATAACCCTTGCTTAAGGGGTTAACGTCAACCATAATGGGGAGGCGGGGCCGTGACCCCGGCCCCCACAATGAAACTTATTGAGTGGTCGGGCACAACCCGACCACTCTTTGGATTTGTTGCGATTATCTTTCTTTCTTTCTTTCTTTCTTTTTTTTTTTTTTTTTTTTCCGGACAATACTTCTCCGCGGTTTTCTCTCTTAAACGGTATATGGTATGAACTTGTAACTTTCAGTATATATCAACCCTCATCCGAAGTGGTGCATAATTACTCTGATGTCATGATTATGTCATCAGGTGTCAAATTACAAGTGATTTTAACTGAAAAAGTGACCAAATACTTTCACTTATAACTCTTGAACTAAACATTCAATGATGTTTGTATTCTGTACTCAGATAGACCATTAATCGCTTAACATTTTTTGTCATGTACGTGAACTTGCTTGACCTTTACTTCCGGGTCTACCGGAAGGTCAAAGTTAAATGAATTCAAAATGAAGACGTTAGCCTGAAATCAAAACAAAGCAACATTTTCTTCCGAACGGTTAACGGTATGATCACAAAACCTTGAGTAAACTTGTACCTTGTTACGTCATCATGACGTCATCAGGTATCAAATTACAAGCAATTTAAGGGCAAATTTTGACAAAATAGTTTGCGTATATCTTTTGAACTAAATAGAGTATCGTGTTCGTTTTTTCGTGAGGTTGTAGACTATGCCGTGAGGAACATTTCTTGTCCCCAGACACAAAAACCGCTTGATCTTCACTTCCGTCCGTGTTACCGGAAGTGCAATAAAAACTGAATATAGCTGAAAAGCGAAAGCATTTTACTACAGACACATATATTATAAAAGTGTTTAGTAGGGAATGCTAGACACAAAAACAGTGTGATGGCATCATCATCCGGAAGTCAAAGTCGTTTGACCTTTCCTTCCGGGGCTGCCGAAGGTCAAAGTTAGGTGAATTCAAAATATAGAAATTAGCCTCAAATAAAAGGAAAACAAGATTTCTTTCCATAACCGATTGAAATCGCGCCTCACCAGTTTTCCTCTCATATCTGAATGCTGAAAATTAATACTTGCACAGCGTGTAGCCACAAACTTTTCTGTCGTAAAGTCAGTGCAGAAATTTATTATGCCCGTGCAAGAAAAAAACCATAAAAGCAAAACAGCATTTTATGATGATTAGTATACATGTATGTTGCATAAACTCCAACGACGTTAGAGGCTTCGTCAAGTCTACCAATAGTCCCAACTGGTTGTATGCTTGAGTAGCCATCCATGCAGCACCAGATGTGCGCTTCCTGATAGGCCTACAAGTCTTGTCGAGGTAAAGCAACAAGTTCAACTGCAGGCTGTGTGATTTTCTTTGTGAAAAACACAGGGTAATGGGTGCAGGGTAATGGGAGGGGTATTGTGCAGTTCATTATGATTAAGTCATTGTAAACCACAACACAAAAATATGCCAGCCGACCACACTCTGCGTTCGTAACTCAACAA
>NW_024037072.1:36604259-36631063 GCF_015706575.1 Patiria miniata
AAAAAAATATTTTTGAGGTGGGTGATTCCACTATATGCTTAACATACATCACGGCCGCTGGCGCCGCCGACATTCAGTCTGGCCGGGCATACATCGCGCCGTGCTCACGGCGCAGTACCAGTGTGCATTACTGCAGTGTGTACGGCCCATCCCACGTAGCCGAAAATCTTGCACTACTGCAGAAACACGCTACGTACAAGGTTTCAAAATAGTCGGTGGCCTACAGCTGAACCCAAATGTATGTATATGCTTTGTAACGAACAAGAGTGGCATTGTATCAATTTGAACAATGCGGCTATCAATCATTCTCTGGAAAGGCTTTATGAGCTGAGATTTTTATTTGGGCATTTTTTTTCCTCAGAGACAGGGGAAAACTTTATGCGAAAAATGTGGGAAACTGAATTGAACGTGAAATTTCACCTCCGTGTTGTGTACATGCACATAGATAAACGATTGGGGGATGATATTCCAAGTGCAAATAATTCATTAAATGTAGGGCTCCCGATGTCTTTTTTCGTAGTACGATTTTATTCTTCGCTTATTTAAAAATAAAACTGCATGGCCTACATTATTTTTGTAAATGTTACTCTAGAATATAATTATTTCGGAATACATTTTGAAATTAAGTTTGAAGTCAAAGGGGCTGTTGATAATCTTATTCGTATTCCTTTTAAAATTAGGAAAAACTAAGCATAATTCGTATTATAATTTCCCCTGGAATCTACAAAAGAATTAACTGAGAGTTCAAAACTTAATGGGCTAGGGTGTTTGAAATCGTTTTACTTTAAAATAAATCGAGAGAACAAGACGTACTGAATCGTGTTAAAGTAACTCATATTTATTTGATGTCTCTCTCTATCTGAGGCCGGGACAATATAAAAGGGATGACGATTAATTCTTCGTGTATTTAAAAAATAAAACGCATGGCCTACATTATTTTGTGAAAATGTTTTACTCTAGAATATATTTTGGAATATATTTTGACGCTATTATTTGAGGGATGTTGTTAATCCTGATCATATTCATTTAAAAATAAGAAAAACCGAGCATAATTCGTATTAAATTTCCCCAAAAATCTACAAAAGAATTAACTTAGAGTGCAAACTTTAACGGGCTAGGTTTTTTTTAATCATTTTGCTTTTAAAAAAACATTTAGAGAACCAGACGTAAATCTCTCTCTGAGGCAGGGGGAAAAAAAAAAAGGGATGACGATTTTATTCTTCATTTATTGAAAAACCCACATGGCCTACATTATTTCGTGTACCGGTACATGTTCTACTCTAGAATATATTTTGGAATATATTTTGACATGAAGCATTAAATGCAAGTGCTGTATTAAATGTGCCCCCTATTCCAGCTGGGAAATAGAAAAGTGTCTTATAAAAATATATTCTTGCTTTGAAAGAAATTTTGAGACAATGATTGACAGGCGACCTTCAAAACTTATACTTTTATTTTGTTGATAATTATGTATTATAGTTATGTTCAAAGCGATTGATTTGATGACCGCCCGTCCGCCCGCCAAAATGACTCCTCAAAAACGAAAAAGATAGCCATGTTCTCAAAGGGATGTATTTAATGCCCGCCCGCCCTAAGACGACTCGTAAAAAAAAAAAAAAAAAAAAAAACCAGTTGCGAAAAGGGGGGCACGGGCCGGGTGTGCCCCCATCTGGATCCGCGCGTGCATGTTGGTGAAAAGTTGTCAAATGAAAGTTGCTGAGGAATGAAGGTTTTATAAAGTGGAGTCGAGAAATAAGTCCTCTCATTAGTGGCGTAGCCAGGAATTTTTCAGTGGGGGGGGGGGGGGGGGGGGGGGGGCGCTGGGGGGGGGGCTGGGGAATATTTCATGGGGGGCGTCATGTAGATCAATGATAATTTTTTTGAAACTCAAAATCTCAGTGGGGGGGGGGGGCGACTGGGGGGGGGGGCGACAAGGTTCCCCACCCCCGGTGGCTACGCCACTGCCTCTCATGCAGTGATGCAGTGGAATATCCATGCAGTGATGCAGTGGAATATCCAATTTGGTTACCTGCCTTCTAACAGAAGGCTTTTTAGTCACTCCCTCAATGGTTTTCTCTTGGAATGAAGTTCCATTATTTGGTGATGAGGATTGAGGATGTCACTGGTACATGTTCATGTACGTCTCAAATATCGGAAGTGCCTGGATTATTTTCCACAGCCATTGGCATATTGTCATGGAGGACGTCATGTAGATCAATGATAATTTTTTAGAAATCAAAATCTCAGTGGCGACTCAAAGGTCCCCCCCCCGTGGCTACGCCACTGCCTCTCATGCAGTGATGCAGTGGAATATCCAATTTGGTTACCTGCCTTCTTACAGAAGGCTTTTTAGTCACTCCCTCAATTGTTTTCTCTTGGAATGAAGTTCCATTATTTGGTGATGAGGACTTAGGATGTCACTGGTACATGTTCATTATTCATTATTCTTGGGGTTTTTTTTTGGGGGGGGGGGGTTATGTATGTGTGTGTTGGTTACTTGATCTGTTTGTTCATTTGTCTATCTTTGCCAATTTGTTTGTATGTCTGTATGGGTGTCTTGCTAGTTGTCTGTGTGTCTGTCTGTTGTCCTGTCTGGGTGTGTCGGGCTGTTGTCTTGCTGTCTGTCTGTCTGTTTGTCGGTCTGTTTGTTCTAGGCCTGTCGACTGAAAATGTTTTCCTTTGGGTTATATATGTCTGCTTCACTTTTAAGTTGTCTGTAGTCCCGTCTGTTTGTTGGTAAGGCTTTCCATGTGTCATTAGGCCTACCCGGACATTATCACGCAGTGAAGACCGGATCGCCTCCCTGTTATTCCCATTAATAAAAAAAACAAGACAAATGGTTGAAATGTTCCTTTTTTTATTTTCCTTCAACGATACGCGATACTTCCAGACTGCTGCCAAGGCGTTTTTTTATCAACAAAGACTCCACCATTAGCCGGAGGTGGGAGCGTTATAAAACAAATATATATCGGGATAAAATTGTACTTGAAATGGCCATATTAACGATGGAAACGATAATTTCGACAATAATAAATCAAGTTAAACAGCATTTGAATGAAAAAACACATGTTTTTTTTTGATTGAAGACATAAACAAATAAACGAAACTACATTACCGTACCTCCGAATAATGGTCGCTTCTTCCGCGGAATAATTACGTCTGTTTTTTCACTGGACGACGCACGGCTTTACACTTATTGCGCGTCCGATGTAAACAAATTAGTTCGGCAAACAATGCTATATAACTTCCATGCGTTCCATTTTTTTCTATTTAACATGGATATTATTATTAAGCAATCGATTAGGAATCCTTCCATATAAGTGGTGCTCAGAACTAAAGGGGTTTCACGCATGGGCGTCGCCAGGATTTTTTCTAGAGGGGGGCAAAAATTTTTTTGCCAAAAAATGCTTGTATTTCTCAACACATTCTCGATTTATCAGTTTTAGAGGGGGGCAGGGACATTTTGCACACCCCCCCCCAATCATTAAATGTACACCACTTTGTCTTTGCGCCTCTTTTTCTTTTTTCTTTTTTTCTTTTTTTTTTCTTCCTTTTTTTTGTTTTTTTTGTTGCTTTTCCGGGGGGGGGCAAGTGCCTCCCCTCCCCCCCCCCTCTCGCGACGCCCATGGTTACACGGGGTCTAAAATCCGATGGATCTATAACGATCTTTGTGAAGATGTGACAAGCGCTACTGAGCCCAAAAGGGTGAACGGTGAAAACATACAGCCAGATGGTTTCGAAGGGCGATTTCTAAAGGTTAAACACACTTTATTTGAATGAAACTACATTGCACCAGTGGCGTATCCACGGATCCTAGACACCACGCTCTAGTACAAAATGCACCGAGCGGACTTGTCTAGACGCGTGATAACGGCCATTAATACCCGTTGGCTTGTTATCGCGAATTTTCCAGGTGGGCCATTGTGTTGGGTTTTCGCATGACATAAAAAACGGAAATATGCATAAAACTGTAAGCAAAACTACTCCTTATTTAAGATATAATTGTTCCAAAAGTATTAAAAAATAAATACTTCGGGATATAAATGAAGTATTTACCCGGGAAATACACGTCTATTTTCGAGAAAAACACTGTTTACCTAAATTTCGTTTTTAATTAGGCTTTTATTAAACAGGTTTAGAGAGATGTGATGCCGAACCGATGAAACAAAAGTGACATTTCATTGTTCATCTTAAAGCTAAAGATATTGTGCTCGGCATTACCATGGTTATGTAGTTATCACCTATCAGAATTAAATAATAAAGACCAAAAACTTTGACTCATGAATATTCAAAAATATAATTCGCTGGCTGGACAGACTTCGACGCCAGATCGGGCGCAGAGTCTTGCAAATCTGAAAGCCACCGCACGCAGTGGTCTTTGTTGGAAAGTATTCATGGTATTTGCCACCAGTACAGGCCGTTATCACGCGTCTAACCAGGAGTTGGGCTAGTCGTTAATCCTTGTGTATGGGATCCGTGGCGTATCCAGCGAGGGGTGGGGTGGCGACGGGCTTTGGCCACTTGCCTTTGCCTGGCGGATTTTTTGGACAATTTTTTTTTGTCATCAATGATTTAAATAAATGTTTCTAGAGTTCTTATGACATCAATCCCACCAACGAAATCCCGCTCAACAACCATTACAATGCGCCGTGATAATGTCCATGTAGGCCATTATGTAGCGGCACGCCAACAGAAAAATTGTTCAAAATCAACGATTTCCAAATCCCAACGATAAAAGACGAATCCCCCAGTTTCATCGGATCTGTTATAAAGAACAGAGCTAACATGTTGTTCGTAAAAGACAAACTAATCACTATAGTCTGAAGAGAATTAACGAGTCCAAAATCCGCAGTGAATTCAAACTGAAGGTCTATTCAAACTACCTGCTACCTTCTTTAAGGTTTTGTTTAACAGTACACGACATCACCAAAACCAATCTGAACACATTAGACCAGACAGCAGACCAGTTTCTAAGGAAATGGTGCGGTCAACCTAAGAGTGCGACAAACGCCATTCTGCATTCAGCTAATTCAGGGCTAGCAATAAAATCCATTACCCTATAGTCTACAAAGAAAGCCACGCTTTAGCTCATGCATCCACAATGATGAAAGGTGATGAGAATTCAAACGGTGCATCAACGAAAAGCTTCAACATGAATCTTCTTGGACTCGGAAATTCTCCAGAACTGTGTACTCTGAAAATAAACTACAACAAGCCCTTTGTGAAATACCTTTCTCCGGTGAAGAGCCCATCCCAAAACAGCTAAACCGTGTAAAAAAAGATAATCAAAGCTTCAATTGCCGATGAAATAAAAGCAAGAGTGGGTGACAAAAATTGAATCACTAGCCAAACAAGGTAAACTTTTGGAACTCATAAAAATCGAAAACACAAGTATCACATGGAAATCCATCATACAACCTGCCCAGAAAGGTACTTCGTTTTGGACTTAACGCAATAGTCGATACCCAACCAGTCAATTCTAACCTGTGCCTGTGGGGAAAGTCAGGACATGACAAATGTCCAATGTGCTCATTTAAGAAACACTCCTGTTCTTAGATTTTGTTCCGTGATGTTACAGCAGGGGCGCTACACATACCGCCACAATAATGTTCTCTCAGAAATATGTGCCATGCTCGATGAATCTCTAACCGGTAAACCTGACTTCAAACTATACTCCGACCTAGAGGGCAGACCACTGATCTCTATATAAAGACTGGATAGCTAATACAGAGCCGCACAATGTACGAATTTGACGCCATATTGGTGAGACCGGCTGGTGATCTACAAAGGACAAGTTGCCGTTTTTATAGACGGCATGATTTCTTTTGTAACGTCGCGGTTCACTTGACTTATATTTTGACCACCACCACTGACCAAGGTTAACTACAGTTTTTCTAATGTCGTGGTTACTAAAATGCCGCAAATATCACTTTTTCGGCGTTTTGAAATAATAATCACTACGGAAATGTGTCCCTTTTAGACCATCATAATATGTGTACGTGACCAAAATGCGCGTCAACTGTTGATACAACGCGCGCGTGTTTACGCGTAGAACGTTCGTATTATACGCGGCCATCTTCGTGAGACCGGGGGCGAATTGGTCAATGTGCCAAGTCTACTGTGTGAATGTTGTATGCATATCCACTATCCAGTCTTTATATAGAGATCAGTGGGGCAGACACGCCGTCGGAGGCAATACACTCCCCCCCCCCCCCCCCCATCTATAACACCTACTACCCTGAAACCCGACCTGGTCATAACAAACATGCACAAGAAGGACATCACAATCGTCGAACTAACAGTGCCGTTTGAGACCATCTTTGAAAAAAGGCATTCCTTCACGTGCCGCAAATACACCACTCTTGTCCGTGACATAACCCAACTTGGCTTCAACTGCACATTCATACCTATTGAAGTAGGAAGCCGAGGTTTAGTTACCCCCGACAACCAAAAAAAAACACGTCTCAAATCTCTGTTCAACGCCCAGACCAAAAAAAGAAGAAAAAGAAATCAACAAATTATCACTCGCCTCTCCAAAATAGCATCATCTTTCGTAATATTCTATTCCAAATATACAACAGTCTGGATCGACAGAGTGGAAGAATGATCCCTCTCGTCTTTATTCTAAGCGTCTTTCATGACCAGTTCCAGTTCCCTTGATTGATTTTTTATTTTTCGTTCAATGTACTGTTTACCTTAAATTAATCGACTACTGTTTTGTTTTCCTCTTAAATAACGGCTTTCAAGTTCTAATGCCTTGCCTTATTGTCTTCTAACATTGCTATTCATTGAATCCTGTGAATGTGACAATAATGTCCCAGGCTTTGTTACACATGTCTTGTTTTGATTAATAAAGACACGAACTATAAATTGCCTGGCCGAAATCGGCCAGGCAAATAATTGTTTTGATTCTCTTCGAAATTTTCCATGGAGATGATTCAAGCTGTAACATTAGCGTCTGCAGTAACAGATTAACCTAAAATTCGGAATATACTTAAATGATAGAAGTGTTCAACTACTCGTGAAATAACAACTGGAATAAATTTCTAGAAATTGGGATAAATACATACATTTGGGGAAGTTTTCGAACGATTTCTTCCGGACTTGAGGTCAGCTTTGACAGTAACCAGTATTGACGTTTCGGCATTGATGACGCATTTTTTTTACTGACATGAAGTTTAGAATTTATTCTTCAATTATAATGTAACATTTCGATCATACCGAGCATCAACCTCGTCCCCAGTGCTTACTTTATTTCCGACCTTGTTTCCAACAGTAAGCCCTGGATAGGAAACTTTCTTCCTGTATCCTGGTTCGATATCGCAATTGGCTAGTAATGGATTTTTATCGTGTACTTGGTGTTGTTATTCACGACGTGCAGTTCGTGTTTTCGCGATCATTCGGTCGCGCCTTCTCGAAAATACTCATTTCCTTTCCAATTTGTGCATATTAATATGAAATGTGATACTGCATGTTGTCTCGATAAATCGTAACAGTTTAATTAAATACATCGTGTTTTCGTAACTCACGCTGTGCTCGCGCTGCGAAGAATTGACTCTGTTTTTACCCCAGACTCCGCATACAAGAACGAACGATAATGTAATGCACATGCAGGCACCAGAATATTCCTCATTTGCATATGTGTTCAAAAATCTTGCACATGCAAATGATCCAATACCAGGGTGACCGAGCATATTTTCTGAGAAACACAACGTTAATAAGGCCATGTTTTTTGGGGGCTCACGAATTTCAATGCTTTGTTATACAGCGTCTAAGTACGTAATCGGATCAAAGGCGGATCCAGAACACAATTTATTTGGGGGGTGGCAAAAGAAATTTTGGTCACCCAAAAGTGTGTCCAAAAAAATTACGGCGTGGGGTTCGGGGCCCGCTTAAGGGCCCCGAATTTTTTTTTGGATTCTACATGCTCTGTGGTGCGATCTGAGGCAATTTCTGACCACTTTAAGGCCAAAACACAAAAATATTCGGTCTCTGGTCAGACCAAAGTTCCGGAATTGACGCGGGGACGCGGCTTTTTTTTTATGCTTTTTTTTTTTCTTCAAGCTTGGATTGTACAGACAAGGTGGGGTACTATTTTGCTTTTTTTGGTGTCCTCATGTACACTGGTGTCCTCCATAATTTGCCTTGGTGCTCTCGATCATTTGCCTTGGTGCAATTTTTGTATTCCTTGGTGCTCTTTGGTAAAAAAAAATTGAGGAGGAGCGGCGATAGAGGGCGCTGTTGGAGCTACCGCGGAACATTTTGGGAAAAAAAAATTGACGCGCATGATTAAAATCGACGCGCGCGCTGACCAGAGACCGACTTATTATTTTTTTGGCTTAACCAATGTTTTTTTTTAGGAAAAGATGCTGGTGTACTCTTTGCCTGCCTTTATTGCGAAAGACACTAAAAAATAGATTCGTTTTTGTTTAGGGGGGTGGGCATGGCCCCCTTTGCCCACCCCCCGGATCCGCCCTTGAATCGGATTAGCTTTCCTTGACAACGACTGACGTTTTGCCTTCGCAACCATATGGTTGCATAGTGTTGGGTACCGGAATGTTTGTGATGCCAAGAAAAACCAAGGTATTGTTGGTGGGGAGGAAAAATGTCGATGTGGTGATAACCGGACTCGAAATCAAAAGAAATATAATACTGATTGGATCAAGAACCTGGGCAATGTGGTTTAAGTCTTCATACTTGAACGGGGAATTCGAAACAAATTTGTTTGAGTGGCGAAGGTCCAACACAAGGCGCATTTTTTGCCTTCGGCTACAGTTAACCTGTTTGTAACAATAGGCTTGGGAATCAACTTTAACTGCACTGTTTCAAAAGTAGGTCGGCAATTGCCGTCTCGAAAAAAATCTGCATGGATCAAGCTAGATTTGTTGTTTTTAGCATAGAAAGGCGGGGCGTATGTCAGAATGGAATTTTATAACCGTGGGTTATGGTGTCGATGACAAGGGCGTTAGAATTGCAGACAAGGTTTTAATTTACCTTTTACCCGGCTGGAGGGGCCTGTGCGGCTTGCCCTGTGGGTCTCCCAGTTTCTAATTGCTGACTCAGGCGGAGGAAACCCGAGGGTTTCCGGGTTGTTGCAGCGCACTTCGTACGGCTCGAAGTGCTGGGCAATTGGCACGGACGTGGCCGTTGATGCCGCACTGGAAACAGACTCTGCTGTCGACGTTGAAGGTTGACAAGGGGTTGGAGTAGCTAACTCTAACAATAAGAGGCGCTAACATTCTGACATTTACGCAATGTTTGTATTAATTAGTAATGGCTGTCGGCTTTATGAGGCGTCGGACTTATGAGGCTTCGGACCTATGAGGCGTCGAACTTATGAGGCGTAGGACTTATGGACAGAAACAAAAGTAAACTAGAGGTTGTAGGAACAACCACACGGTGTTGTGCCATGGATTACCGCAAACTTTGCCACACACATCAACTCAAAATATGCATGTTTAAATTCATGTTTGACTTTTCAACATGCCGCCAGAGGGCGCTCTAACATTTGATGACGTCACCTGTAATATGTTTGTACAGTACTGCCTAGGCAGACAGTCACATCGTTGAAAGCAAGTTCGCATCTTCTGCCAATTTCAAATAATAAGGCACTTCCGGTTTCGACCGGAAGGAAGGGTCACGTGATTTTGCACTTAATACCAAAAATGAACACCCTGCAATATTGTATCGATTGCCATAAAGAACAAAATCAAATCTGTAGCGGTTGATTTTACATTGATTTTCAAAGATTAAATCTAGAAATCTTTGATTGCTTGTAATACGATACTTCATGACGTCATTATGACGTCATTACCAGAAACCTCCAGAGCGGTATATCACGGTATATTTTCTAGCAATTTTTTAAGATTTAAAGGTCTTTTTATTGTAACTTCCGGTCTGATGACGTAATCAATTTTTTTTTCGCGCACAGGTGTTGTCTGCATTATGGTCATCATGTACATTAATTTTGAAGCGATTACCGCAAACTTCGCCACAGACATCAAGTGAAAATGCGTTTTTTTGACGTTTTTTAACCTGCCCCTAGAGGGCGCTCCAACACTTCATGGCGTCACCCATTACTTTTTTTGAAAGGTCAATCCAGGCAGACACTTAAATCGTCAAAAGCAAGTTCATATCTTTTTCCACTTTTAAATTATTAGGCACTTCCGGTTTCAACCGGAAGGAAGGGTCACGTGATTTTACGCGCACAACATAAACTGAAGATCATGTATTACCATGTCGATTCCCGAAAATTTCAGGTTCCGGTCTCTCACGGTTGATTTTATATGGAATTTCAAAGATTAAATTTATTAAACTTTCGAGTGACGTCACGTGACCCATGATGGCGTCATGATTACGTAATTGCAAAAAAAAAACATCTGCGGTGGATTGGGCATTCATGTATTGACAATGAAGTTCATATATATTTCCATTTTTCCAAACAGTTCTGGAGAAGGATTTGCTGAGAAAATGCTGAGAAGAACAAAAACAGTAAATTCTTACAAAACCAATAGGTTTTGGGCTAAAACCTAAAGCCCAACACCTAATTAATTGTCGGACCTACGAGGCGTCGGAGCAATGAGGCTTCGGACTTATGAGGCGTCGGATCTATGAGGCGTCGGACTTATGGGCCTTTATTTGGTTGGGGGATGCGATTTTGTCGGACTTATGAGGCGTCGGACCTATGAGGCGTCGGACTTATGGGCCTTTATTTGGTTGGGGGATGCGATTTTGTCGGACTTATGAGGCGTCGAACCCATGAGGCATCGGATTTATGAGCGGACCCCTTTTCAATGAGGTAACTTATTAATGGTTATCACCCCTTGAATGTCCTGACCTCTTTTAATTAAAACCCCATGGGCCCGGGAAGCGGTCATGGCCGCGGCCGCTAATCCTCATTGGAATGCAGTTGCCAGCTGTGGTATGCCGCGGCACACGGCTATAAGTGGGTAGTTCCACAGCTGCTGCTGCTTTTGCGCAGTCCCGCTACCACACAAAGGCTGTGCAGTCATGCGGGCCACTTGCTCTATGTGTGGAGGAATGTCCCCATTATAACCCTTGCTTAAGGGGTTAACGTCAACCATAATGGGGAGGCGGGGCCGTGACCCCGGGCCCCCACAATGAAACTTATTGAGTGGTCGGGCACAACCCGACCACTCTTTGGATTTGTTGCGATTAATCTTTCTTTCTTTCTTTCTTTTTTTTTTTTTTTTTTCCGGACAATACTTCTCCGCGGGTTTCTCTTAAACGGTATATGGTATGAACTTGTAACTTTCAGTATATATCAACCCTCATCCGAAGTGGTGCATAATTACTCTGATGTCATGATTATGTCATCAGGTGTCAAATTACAAGTGATTTTAACTGAAAAAGTGACCAAATACTTTCACTTATAACTCTTGAACTAAACATTCAATGATGTTTGTATTCTGTAATCAGATAGACCATTAATCGCTTAACATTTTTTGTCATGTACGTGAACTTGCTTGACCTTTACTTCGGGTCTACCGGAAGGTCAAAGTTAAATGAATTCAAAATGAAGACGTTAGCCTGAAATCAAAACAAAGCAACATTTTCTTCCGAACGGTTAACGGTATGATCACAAAACCTTGAGTAAACTTGTACCTTGTTACGTCATCATGACGTCATCAGGTATCAAATTACAAGCAATTTAAGGGCAAATTTTGACAAAATAGTTTGCGTATATCTTTTGAACTAAATAGAGTATCGTGTTCGTTTTTTCGTGAGGTTGTAGACTATGCCGTGAGGAACATTTCTTGTCCCCAGACACAAAACCGCTTGATCTTCACTTCCGGTGTTACCGGAAGTGCAATAAAAACTGAATATAGCTGAAAAGCGAAAGCATTTTACTACAGACACATATATTATAAAAGTGTTTAGTAGGGAATGCTAGACACAAAAACAGTGTGATGGCATCATCATCCGGAAGTCAAAGTCGTTTGACCTTTCCTTCCGGGGCTGCCGAAGGTCAAAGTTAGGTGAATTCAAAATATAGAAATTAGCCTCAAATAAAAGGAAAACAAGATTTCTTTCCATAACCGATTGAAATCGCGCCTCACCAGTTTTCCTCTCATATCTGAATGCTGAAAATTAATACTTGCACAGCGTGTAGCCACAAACTTTTCTGTCGTAAAGTCAGTGCAGAAATTTATTATGCCCGTGCAAAAGAAAAAAACCATAAAAGCCATTTTATGATATGATTAGTATACATGTATGTTGCATAAACTCCAACGACGTTAGAGGCTTCGTCAAGTCTACCAATAGTCCCAACTGGTTGTATGCTTGAGTAGCCATCCATGCAGCACCAGATGTGCGCTTCCTGATAGGCCTACAAGTCTTGTCGAGGTAAAGCAACAAGTTCAACTGCAGGCTGTGTGATTTTCTTTGTGAAAAACACAGGGTAATGGGTGCAGGGTAATGGGAGGGGTATTGTGCAGTTCAATTATGATTAAGTCATTGTAAACACAAGAAAATATGCCAGCCCGACCACTCTGCGTTCGTAACTCAACAAACGCGAACCTCTAGTTATTTGCTCGTTTTTGTTCCGTACGACCCACTGGCTCGATGGTGTGACTGAAAGCATACGCCAACAGCTGTAGAGAACCATCTAAATCCGATTGGGCCAAAACCAGCAATTTAATCAAATTTTACGTTAAAAAAACTATTTATAATATTAATAGGAGAAAGTTTGATTTCAACCGCAAATAACCGGTCATTAATCAGAGCAACTCGTGCATAATGATATCAAATCGAATGTGCAGCTGTTAGGCATCGATAGAAAAACAATATGCCTCCGCCTACTCACAGTTCCTTCGGTTTACATTCTTTTGGTGCGTCATTCCAAAAGCAAATTTCACGTTTGGAATGACTCACTATCTTGGGGAGCATTGTATAAAAGGACTTTAGGTTCGGAAAACTGTTACTCGACAAGTGAATTCAGAAGCAACAACTTCATCATGGCATCACAGAAAATCTTGGGCGCATTGGCCCTGTGTGTTGTACTTGCACGTAAGTGTCAATATTTCGTTTCTGTTGTCTATGAGGGTAAAGTTTGATTGGTGCTTCGGAAAAAAAAAGTAATCGTTGCTATTTTAGAATCTTTTCTAGAAGTGTCTCCTTCACTAGGTTTTGCATTAGGCGAATTCTGTCAGGGATACGAATATCTGAACGTTACATTGGATTATTGATGAAAGGGGCCAAGACGGAATAATGTATATGGGTGAGTAAAAAAAACCGAAACCCAAATGTTGGGACCATTTTTGAAGTGAAGTTCTGCATGTAGCACCTTCAAAATCTAGGATAAAAAAAGCCCAATTTATAAGCTTTCTTTAGTGCAAGAATCATTTAAATCACTTGTGTACTTTTTAAGTTACAGAATTTTAAACACAACCACCATTTTAAAGTTCTGTCCACGGATCACAAAAAAAGTTAAATGTACTTTCAGCAAAACGAAAACAATTTGCATTCATCCCTTTATATTGTGAATTGTTTTCGTTTTGCTGAAAGAACACGCACCTTTTAGTGATCTGTGGACAAACGATGGTTGTGTTTAAAATTCCGTAACTTGAACAGTACATGAGTGATTTGAACGAGTCATATAATAAACCAAAGCTTATGAATTGGGCTCATATGCTAGAATTTGAAAGTACTACATGCAGAACTTCACTAACAGAAATGGTCCCAACATTGGGGTTTTTTTTTTTTCACTCACCCTGTTTTATGGAAAGGGTGATTATAAGGTTCATGTATAGCCGTGAAAATCCAATAAATCCTGAATGTTATTTAAATTCTCTTTTTTTTCCAGACCTGTGTGTTTTTGCGTCAGGTGATGAAATGATGGATGAGTTAAAGGAGGGTGAGTACAAACTGGTTTAAATTACCTGTTAACAAGTATACTTTACGTTACGCCCCATCGACAATTTGATTAGCCATTCATACTTTACATAACCAGCTTTAACCCCCTAATGGACCCAAAAGTAATCTGCCCACTCCCCAACGTTCAATTATTATTATTATCATCTGCGTGTCATGTTTATCTGGTGTGATATCAATTAAATTAATCATATCGGACCTGTAGCGTTCGCGCAAGCTGTCAAAAATGCCGACGCTAGCAACCAAAACATCTTCATTTTCATTTTAAATTGTCGACGTTCTCAATTTTTCAGAATGTTTTTAATGTTCCTTTGATAATGATGCTAAAACCTTGCTGATTTACTCATCAAGAATACCTAGTACAAACTAATCGGAGCACGCTAACACTACCACGAAGGCCCCTTACGTGGCAAAAACATTGTGCCAGCTTTTGTTCATAATTATAATCCGTCACGCGTAGCAGTTGCGTTTTACGTATAGCGTGCATATCGTGGCCCTGGATTAGGGACATCACACATTTTATTTGCGAAATATTTGCGATGTCGGAAATACTATTGCAAATATCTTGGCAAATATTTGCGGTGTCGTAAACTAATGTCATCTCAAAATATCCCTGCAAATGTTTGCGATAATATTTGCAATGTATGCAAATAAAAAATTGCGATGTCGCGCCACACTTTTGCCACGCAAATTCTTCGATCGTCGTGTCGTCAAAACGTACGTGTAACGTACGGTACCCAACCACTCTCCCGTATGCACGTTAACGAAATGAAGACTGGACTCTCAAACAACTTTAAGACCCTTTAGTTTCTTGAACAAAATAGCCTGGTATAAATATGCAAAATATGCAACAAAGTATGCGACAAAGTATGTGACAAAATCTGCGACATCGCAAATATTTGCAAAAATATTTGCGATAATATTTGCGACATCGCAAATATTTGCGCAAATATTTGAAAAAATAATTAAGTGCGGAACCGCGCGGTTTATTGAGGTCAACCGCGAGGAACAACCTGTTTAATTCTGAATTTACCCCTAGGACGCCTTGACATGCCATTGGCTTGACCACGTTGTAGATGCGTCCTTCGCAATTCAGCTAATTCTGCTGCAAGTAAGGAGGATAAGCCCCCCCCCCCAAACAAACAAAATATCAAGTTCAAGAACAAAGATAAATAGATAATGTGTGTATAACGTTTAGCATATACCTCATGGGCAAGATGGATGTACGATTTAAATGTTTTGTTTGTATAGTCTTGGTTGCTCCACACTACTTCAAGCAAAATACGTAAAAGTACCCAGTATCATCACCAAATGATTTTTGTATAACTGTAATTGAATTTTGTTTCGGGAAGATGTTATTTCCCTATTACCGACAAAAATATCGTAGGCACTGAAAAAATCCACAAGCTCAGGCCTACTGGGGTAAAGGATTCGAACCCACAACTTCCTGCTTAGCGGTGCAGACGTATCACCACTTGGCCACGCAGATGATCTGTTCGCACCTTGATCAACGGGTACCACTAAAATCAATCAATCTTGTGTACGATTGAAAATTTTTGCGATGCCACAATGCTCATCATTCCATATGTTGTATGCATTACAGATTGCAGTTTGTTCTTCAGCTGCAAGGCTATAGGAGAAGACGGCGAACGGCACGAGATTTGCCTGAGGCACGATCAGTTCTGTGACGGCATCAATGACTGCGCACCGAGCATACGTGATGATCCACATTCACCCAAGATGTACCATGACGAAAATGAGATCATATGTAGTACGTTCCTCCTTTTTTTCTTCGTTCGCTTGTTTCTTTCGTTTGCGTGGGGTGTTTTATCTTTTTGTCTTTTTTTTTTTTTTTGGGGGGGGGGTCATTTTTGGGGTAGGGGGATGTTTCATTACGGAGTAAAAGATTCAATGGGATATTTTGTATGATTGCATTTTGATCGGGGAAGGCAACAACGGGGAATTGGCGGCGAAGGGGGGGGGGGGCAGGCGTTCCATCCATGCGCCTCTTAAGTAATGCAACTGAGCCAGAACCCATTTAACGTCAATTGGTGGGGGACAGGAGGAAATCCCGCCCCCCCCCTACATTTTAAAGTGGGGGGCATCGTATCGTTTGTCCCCCAACACTTTTTTGTCCCCGAATAAAAATTGTAGCCTACATAACAATTCTATACCTCTGAATAGCTTATTCAGTGAATCCGAACTCGAAAATGATGTTTAAAGATGATCCTTTTCTCATAAAAATTGGTTTAAGTGGTCAGAAATTGCCTCAGATCGCACCACAGAGCGTCTAGAATCCAAAAGTTTTCGGAGGCCTTAAGCGGGCCCGGACCCTACGCCGTAAGGGCTTCGCGCTTGCATTAGTGCTAATGCCCCTCCCACTTTGAGAAGCGATTGACGCCTTTGAACTTAACCAACTCACTCTTTTTTTTCTATCAGATTTCTTGAAACATATGATGGATCGATAGAGGAGACGTCTAGACTGCAAGAGCACCAGGACCAATCGAAAATCGCGAACGAATTCTGCGAGACAATTCACATACACTTGACTTAAATTTCACATATTCAGCTCTAGACTTGTGGTATGGAAGAAGAATCATAACATATTCGGTTGACTTGTATTGGCATAAATAATTATTTAATAATTATAAATGTAGGTTCTGTCTGTTAAAAAATACCGGGAAAGAGATTACAGAATTTACAAGAACTTTTGAAATATTTGTCTTTAAAATACAGATTCAGTTTTCAAGACGGACATATTTAACTGATCTAGTTGTTATGTCATTCAAGTTCTACTGTCTCAACATTGTTAGCCTACTTGGATCAAGAAAACGGGACTTGTAATTCCTTAAGTTTATGGTTAGGCCTATTTAAAGGATATCGCATGTCTGTGTTTTCTTTATGATCTTCATTTTATTATAGCTTTTATTATTATTATAGTTTTTAAGTTTCTTTTGGTACTTCAATTGTTACAACTTTATTTGTTGTGTATTGGCCACCGTATTGCAACCTATCTTTATGTTACTCCGAATAACCTGGAATGTATGGGCCTGCTGGTCATTATGTACAGTTCAATTTCAGAAATAAAGGAGCGATCGTAGATTCAATTATTGCTTCAGATCTAATACATTATTAATTTGGTCTATACTGTGTTGCTCGCGTACTTTAAGTTATACGCGATTATGGAAATCAGAAACACTAAATATCTCACTCCCAGGTCCAGATGTGCGAACACGCACAAAAACAATGCCCGTGGTGAATATTTTTTTCCCCAAAACAATCATAATTATGGATCATGGTTGTTGAGCGCCCTCTACGATACTTATACGTACCCAGGTATATGCCATCCTGTCGAACTCTTCGATGGCTCAGCTGGATAATGCCATGGGTTTGAGATCGAGAGTCTGAGTTCGAACCCATATTTTCCAATCTTCTTTTTTCTTCCATTTCCAATTTGCGGCTTTGGAGGATTTTTTTTTGTAAAGGAAAGAAAGTCCGAATTTTCATTAGTTCTCATGTTTTAGGGAAGTTGTCCAAAAACCTCATAGCGTACACCCCATTTGCTTATGTCGTTTTGAGAAAAAAAATAGCGCCCGGGGAGGGGGAGCCGGGGGGGGGGGGGGGAGCCCTCCTCCATTCCTATTATAATGTTTCCTGTTAGGCCCCGCGTAGACATTTCACTCTTTGAGTTCCCCCATTTCTTATCCTTTTTGCCATTTTTGTGCCCCCCCCCCCTCTCTAGCCAAATCATGGGTGCGCCACTGTCCGTCACCCGTTTTAAGTTTCTATCCCCAATGCTCTGGAACAATATCTAAATAATGTTTTAAAAAAACCCTCTTTTATTGGTGGTGGGGGTCTGATGTGGCGCAACCCTCTGAATAAGGTTGTTTATTTTAAGGCAGAAACAGACCTGCCTCGCGAGCAGACTAGCTTCCAGTCCGTATGATTATACGAGAATGCAATTATAGTCGGTACTTGATTCGAAATTGATTTCGTTGGCCAATTTTTTTTCATCGATGTCTTACTGGCAGTTTAGAGAAGGAATGTAATTTTGTTTAGATGAAGCTCAAAATAGCATGGGGGAAAACAACTTTAACTAAAAGCTAATCACTAAAAAGGACAAATGCACGAGTTCAGGAAAGGTCCGTTAGGTCCTAATAACTTCTTGGATTATAGCGTAAAATCCCGAGAGTTAATAGATGGAGCGCTCGCGCCGCTTTTTTTCTTTTTAAATCCTGAAACTAAACGGATGGAACAAGGGGCCCCACCCCAGTGATTGTTCACTGCATTTCTTTCTACTAATGCCACCCCTCCCCTATATCTCTTACCCTGCTCAGAAAATCGAGAGCACCTTCCCCAACCCCGGACGAGTGCTACCAAGTACCATGCAGTGAAGCCACTGCTTTCCACATCTGTGTTGCTTTGTTTGTTCACTGCGCATACCGGTACCGGTCCTGTGGCTAAATTAGTAATAAATGGCGTTTTACCAAGCCATTTAGGAATCAATTAAATCAGTGGTTGCAGAGGAAAAGTATTGGACTGTCATTTATTTCAATTAGGCGACAGGTGAATTTGGCAGTTACTGTTCGATTCAATCGAAACAAGTCAATGAATGAATTAATTACAGTTGGTTAATTGATCAGACAGGTTGGTCATTCTTCTTTTTCAGTCGTGACACATTATTTATATGGCCGATAAAAATGAAACCTATATCACTTAGCTAAGGGTAGGCCTCCGTTTGCCGAGAGCATGATCGACTAGCTGTGAGTGGATTGCATAAATTGCTTTTCTGCAGGTTACCGGAGGGATGAAAAGAGTTGCGATTGGGGTATTATATTTTGGACCAATCATTTAAGGATTTGGGTAAGATAACCTCAAGTTGGTGGCGTTGGAGCGTGCTTGTTTTTAAATTAATTTCTGAAATTTTGAAGCATTTTGCGGTTAAAATAACGCAGAAACAAAATCAATTACTAGATGCTTGCCATTTAGTTTCTTTGTTATATACGCAGGCTTATCATAGGTACAATATTCTCCCAAAAAGACTGATGCATTTTAGGATGTACACGTGCCAGTGGCGCACCCAGGATTTGGCTGGGGGGGGGCTCACAATTTTTTTGTCAAAATTTTTTCCCCAAAATTTTGGCTGCAGAAAAAAGTTGTGTGTGTGTGTTTTTTTTTTTTTTTTTTGGGGGGGGGGGACTATTTTGACGTTGGTGGCGCCACTTACAACCCTATTATACTACTCGAAAATAGGCCACATTCATATCAACAAGGCCAAATCGTGGGACTAAAAAAAACAATGTGCCAAAGAAAGGAAAAATTGACCTGGGGGGGGGGCTCAAGCCCCCCCCCCCCCCCGGGTGCGGCACTGACACGTGCTGACGTTGTGTAGTTGAGCTAGCAAATGACAAGATGTCTGTCTTATGCAGTTTTATTTCATAAATCAATGTATACAAAAGCTGACATAGTACTTTTTTAATAAAGGGATTCGTATAAACTCAAATTGGTTCAATTTGTTAGGTGTAATTTATACATAAAATTTCATAATTGTCGGCACCTTGAAACGTTCCCCGCCTACGGAGATAACTCAAATCAATTTTTGTTCACTCATCTTAATGTCACACAGCTGTTCAAAACAACAGAACTATGGACTAATTTCAGGAATGTATTTTGCTGCCAAATCACAGAAATGTTGTTATGTCGGTGGAAATATTTGCACATATTTCCCCCACATTTATGATGGATTTATCCAGCCTTTACAGTCTTTTAATTTGTACCTTCATTTCCACACTGTTCCCACTGTGTAATTAAAATTAATGCAAAGAAACAATTACAAAAATCAAGTGCTCTATATTCATAAGATGGAATTTTGCGTCGGGGTGATGTAAATCAAATCAAATTTTGCCCTTCACCGACGTTTAAACACTGTATACTCGAGTCCCACCGAGTGATTTTTTTCAACTTTCACTCCGGAGGTATACAGTGATAATACGTCGCTGAAGGGCAAAACCTAATTTTAACTGCTCTATATGTCCAGTTAACATTGAATGCACATATCAACATTTTCCATACAAACGCATAAAGCAAATTTGATTTAGTTTGTCACCATAATATAAAACATTTTTATTTCGTTAAAAATTAAAAATTAGATTTCAATGAAGTAAAGCAGCATAAAGAAAACACAATACTGAAGAAGAAAAAGCAAAACGCATGTGATTAAAAATAATAAAAATCTAAATGAAATTAAACATATATTATTTAACAACGTACATTGTACATAGAACTTTAAATCCAACACTTTATATATTTAATAATATATATTGTTTACTCTCCAAACAGATTAAAATATATAAAACGAGCATTATAACTCTGTGTAAATATGATAGAAATCTTTATATATTGCTTTGTGGTTCAGCACTGCGTCGACTATTTTTCTTCTCTAAATTTATCGTTGAGATACTTTTAATTTACGCGGAAAAAAGCGAACGAGAACCTATAAGTGTCTTGCAATGATCAAAGGAAAACTGAATTATGCATGACTTGGCCCCAACACTCCTGGAAAAAAAAATATGCCCCAGCCATGGCCCAGTATTTCAGGCATGGCCTAGGATGGCTTGTGAAATAAGGCAATCGAGGGAAGGATCATGACCCTGGATGGCAGCATACATGTGGTCGTGTTTAGACACTTTGCAAATGTCACTGCATACTGATCTAAACTTTGTGAGCATCAGTTTTTGGAGTAGGTCGTCTGGATTGGATGTGGACATTTCACACTGTTCGGCACAGCTGTAGGTGTGAATAGTTATCTTAATACTGAAAAACAAACAATTTTTTACGCATGGAACACATCCGAGGCAGGACATGTAAATGTGGCATGGCACTCCAAAAATGGTGCCATTTATACAGCTGTCCATGGAATGCTATTTTGAAGTTGTTCAGCTTAGTGAGAACCAGAGATTACACACAGGCATTCAAATACAGATTATATTAATTTGAGTCACGACTGATGCATTATTTTTATTTCAGATTTTTTTTTTTTTTTTTTTTTACTTGTGTGTGTATATATGAGGAATAAATCAAGTTTTTTTTCCTGATTGGTGAGTTTTGTTAGTTTCCCTATGCAACTTTTTGTTCATTGTATTTAAAGGGTATGCATCAGTGATCAGTGGTGGACAACTGAATGTCATGGTGTTTCTATTAAAATAGAAATAACTTGTGAATAGAGTACAAGCAAATCACAGTTATTAGTGACTACCATGTACTTTATTCCTTTGTTCTTTATATTCAATGGAGCAAGCCACATATCTTTTAGTGTTTTTTTTTTCTAACTCAGTCATTTCTTTTTGACTCACACTGTACAGCTGTTACTGCAAAGTGTCTCTATTATGATCCATTAGTGTAATGTGTACTCTGTGGAAGTTATCTTAAGAAACATGATTATGACTGGAATTGGAAGACTTTGTTTCTCTGTTACAGTGTCACCTGATACTATCTGGTCATCTGATCAAGTCACCTGATTTTAAGAAAATGACTATCAGTTGAATTGGAAGACTTTGTTTCTCTGTTTCAGTGTCACCTGATACAATCTGGTCATCTGATCAAGTCACCTGATTTAAGAAAAATAATTATGAGTTGATTTGGAAGACTTTGTTTCTAAGTTACAGTGTGATCTGGTACAATCTGGTCATGATCAAGTCACCTGATCCTACCACCTGATCAGATCACCCTTGCATGTGACCTGATAACTGATAATAAGATCATGTGACAGGACTAAGATAGTCCTTCACAGGTAATTCCATACATGGCTCGAATGGACCCATGCTGTCAGTCAATCAAGCAGTGTGCATGGACCAATTAGATCATGACTTTCGGTCAGGTGACTGTGTTTATCAGTCAAACCCAGTCACAAGTACTGTGAGGAATGTACTCTTACTAACGGTGGGTGGGGCTTACGGCCAAATGCAGACAACGGTCCATTGTGTGATCCAATCATGTGACCAGATCTCATCACCTGACAGCATGGTCAGCTGTCATGTGACCTAGCCATGCCTGCTCTGGCCTGGACGAGGGCAGCAAACTCTCCCTCTGGCGTTGCTAGCAGCTGCTCAGGAGTTCCCATCTCTGTGATCTCACCGTTGCTCATGACCAAGATGGTGTCGCAGTTCATGATGGTCTCAACTCGGTGCTGAAGAGGAAGACAAGAAAAAAAAACCGATAAAACCGAATGTTTGTTATCCTCTCTTCTTTACAAGAACCACGAAAAATAAGTGATTGTTTTTTTTTCCCCAGTGAATTCATGATAAAAACATTAAACTGGTTATTAAAAATTAAGAAAAAACAAAAAGTAATAATCTATGTGAAATGTAACAATTAATTATAAGCTATTGTGTGCTTGAAGGTTTCTAAGTATAAGCCTTATCGTCTGTAGCCAATTCAGATTTTGGAAGTTTTCTCTCCAAAAAGTGTGGAACTTACGGCTACAATCAAAACTGTTCGATCCTTGAATGCTTCCACCACTACCTGCTGCAGAGTCTTGTCCTGTAAAACAAATAGAACAAGAATATTTTTTATTGACCTCACCGATAAGTAGTTTTGTCAGAAGTCCATCACAGGTACATCACAATCATCACTAGTCACTCACAGTCTATCACGTTAAAAGTCCTCACAAGTCAATCAAAGACGAACTCACAAGTCAATCACAAGTCACCACAAGTCACCACAAGTCATTTAAAGTCCTCACAAGTCAATCACAGGTCCATAACAAGTCCTCACAAGTCAATCACAAGTCACCACAAGTCAATCCCAAGTAATCCAGCCTCAAGTCAAGGCATAAACTATTAACAGGAACTGTGAGAAAGACGTTCTTTGTTATTGTTCATCCACCGTTATTTGTGACTGGACTTGGGAATTAACTTGAAATTTACTTGTTACCAGACTTGTGATGGACTCGACTATGAGCTCCGTGCACCAACAAGAGAGGGCGCTTTTTTACCACCTCTGAGAGCCCCGTGTGGTGGTGGACACACCACGTACGCTTGTTCGGGCGCGTGTATGTTGGCAAACAACGCGTGACTAACTTTATTCTGAATGTGCACAAGGCTATGGCGTGCTTGAGTGAGCGTGAGGCATTGTCGGCAATGGCTTCAAAATTCTCCTCCAACTCTCCCTTACATGCCGTTGAGGGGGTACGTGTGCAAGGAGCAGATAACACTGCCGATAAGAGAAGGTCATAGACTGACATTCATGCTTTCTTGGTCAGAAAACTCAACGTTTACTCACAGCTATCAAATACTAACCATCTCAAGATCAACTGATGCTGTGGCTTCATCCATGATGAGGATGCGGGATTTGCGGAGGAAGGCTCGAGCAAGACAAAACAACTGCCGCTGCCCAACAGAGAAATTCTCACCCCTTCAGACACCTGAAAATCTGCCACCACAAGAAAATGAGCACAAGAAAATACTAATGAACAGAGATTATTTGAGCATTAAACATTATTTACCGGTAAACACCAAACATCAATTTAACATCAAGCCCCATTTGGACATCTCAAACGAGTGTTAAACTTTTCATCGAAACTTTTTAAAATTATTTGAACATCAATGTGCATTTATAACACGCGCCAGATGATGCTCGCGGAAGTTGCAGGTTACACTGATTACACTTATATCTTGCTGCACCGATGCGCATCGTGCGGACCTTTATGAACAATCTGAACAGCAACTTCTGGGGTTTTAATTGTGGGGTTGGGTTTCTTTTACGGCTACCCGCGTTTTACTTCAATAGGGTACCTGGTTCCCACACTACTAATTTACACAAAGTTATACAAAGTTACATAGATAAAGGCACATCCATTATACATGTACAAGAGTTTTGAGAATAAGCCAGTTGTGGATTCTAAGTGCACATGTGCACAATATGATCTGAATGTTTATGGATAAACACAGCAGATGAATACACATGAGGTACATATGTACATGGTTAACGCAGCTGCAGTTGCAATTTTTTTTCACGCAATCAAACGCATGACCAAAAATTTGTTAGGAAAAAAATGTTGAATCATACAAGATACCTTGAAACATGATGCTGTCTAGTGTCTAAAAAAACTGAACTTACTTCGAAACAAGAACTTTTGGTTAATTTTGTTGGTACTCTCTATGATTTTGCATGCATACATGTAAAGTGACTTGCAAAAAGAAAGACAGTAATTTTAAAAAGGAAAACATGAAATATTGATGTGCACCCCTGCAGTTACTACCAAACTGGCTGAATGTCTTCCTCTAATTTTGTTTCACCAACCTAATCCACCTAGGTCCGACACCAATCCTTTGACCTGGGCTATCTGCAGTGCCTCCCACAAATCCCCATCTGCCATCTTGCCAGTTGGGTCCAGGTTTTTCCTTCATAAAATTTGATGAAAAAAAAAACCAAACAAACATAAATTGATTCAACTAATCTTAATGTGAATATCCACCCTGTTTTTTGACATGTTCTTGCAAAACATCAAACAAAACTGCAAGGGTATGAAAATGTGCAAGCATCGCAAGTTTGCGGCAAGCTTGCCGCAAGCTTGCAAGCTTGTAATGTGCTTGCAGCTAGATATCGATTGAGTGCAAACGTGCAATCTCATTCAAGCTTGCGGCAAGCTTCGCAATCTAGTTACCAGCTTAATACTAGCTTGTGGCAAGCTTGCGGCAAGCTTGCGGCAAGCTTGCGGCAAGCTTGCGGCAAGCTTACTTTTCCGTAAGGGTAAGTTCTTGATTCTGAAAAAAAAGGAGTATTGCAATTTGACATTCCATTGCTACAATATACATGTACACGTACAAAGCCACATCTTACAGGCATGTAGTAACAGTTGTTGAGGCCTTTATTTGGTAATTTCGAAGCGTATTCTGGAAAGAAAAGATTCATCAACAAAAGCTGAGCTGCTGAACGACATCCATACAGAACACAGGTCACAAAGAGTTCTACAACATGATTGAGGCTCCAAATTGTTTGGAGATGTTTGTCAACTTCTGAAGAAGGGCTCGTCCTTGCAGTAGTGGCAGCGTAAACGTCGAAAGTGTTCTACAACTCTTTGAAAAAGATCAGGTACGATCTTATTACCCACAAAAAGTCAACTTGGTTATGCAATTACCCTTTTGCACGACCATGAGGAACACAAAGAAGAACTGGCATGGAAGTTGCATTCAAAGTTCACTATGGTTGGAGAATCAATAGCGAGACTAATGCTCTTCTTAACCATGCTGACAAAAAAGTTGATAGTGCCGATAACAAAGTAAATACACAGCCAAGTTTGAACGACAAAGGGGAAAAAAATTCGCACCGATGCCCGAAAGGCAATGTTGCACTGTGTGAAATGGATGGTCAAAAGAAGTATGAAGACCAATCCCGCTTCTGTGTACAAACCGATTGAGTAGGTGTTAATGAGGAGGAGAGCTTGGAAATGGTCTTGGAGAGTTCTTAAAGGTGGGTCATGAAACCAAACATAGCATTGCAAAATCACAAAATGAAACTCAGCTGGCCATAGCATATGGAACTAGTGTGACAAACCATCAGGAAGGGAATGACATGAAACCGAGGGAGGCTGGAGAGCTCACGAAAAGAAGGATCATGTTTTAATCAAAGACGATTGTTTCAATCACGTTGAAAAGACAGGGACCATGGGCTCTGTGCGCAAACAAAAGAGAGCGCCCTTTTACCTAGCAACGACGTCCCATGGGTGGGATACTACATTTCGCCGGTTGACGTGCGCACCATTCCTTGTGTGTGACGCACGTGTACCAGGGGATTTGTAGTATGTACATGTACACGCAGTGGCCGCCGCCTCGCGATCGCCGCGACAAAATATTGCAGTCAGGCAAGACGGCGTCATCCGGTCACCCCCAACTGAACTTTCTTTGCCGGTGAGGGGGTACTTGAGAACGGAGCGGATAGCGATCATCTGTGGTCCACGACCAGAAAGCAGCTGCCAGTTCAATACATTGGCTATTTACAAAATACCGGGATACATCAATTTGTAACAACTCTGCATCATGAAGTCTCAGTATCTTAAGGATAATTCCATGGCGAGGTTATGAAATTTCAGATAAGGCTTTATGCCCATTCAGAATGAGGCTTCACGCAATGCCACAATCGGTTGTGGCCCTACCGGTAGCTTCAACAGAGCTGCAACAAGTGGTTAGAATTCTGCTGTTCATGCATGTTCAGTCCAAAACAAACAGTTCGACCCAATTCCATTGAAAATTGACTGGAACGCATGTTCTTGGATTTCTGAATTTGACATGCAGATTTTCTGATAGAATATCTTATGTATTTCATCTTTTTAAACACCCTCAAAAGAGGTTGCTGTTGTGCAATTTTTTTTCTCCAGCAAATACATGGTTCTAAAACTCTGTATTTTTTAGACACTTTTTAAAAAATCCTAGTGGCTGATCTGCCCGCTCATACCTGATTGTTCCAGTAAATAGAACTGGGTCCTGTGGAATGATTGACATCCGTTGACGCAGGGCGCTTAGAGACACATGAGAAACGTCCAGTCCATCAATAATAAGGGATCCTGGAGAAGGCAAGTGAAGTAGCCATTAATTGATAGGGTACTTACATGGGGTAGTTCCATTACAGCTTGCAAGTACAACTTGTGGTCACATTGTGGGAACACAGTAACTCTATGATTATTCATAAGATGGAATTTGCATCGGGGTGATGTAACTCCAAGGTGGGGTTTAGTACGCTTGTAATGCAGGTCCCACCCAAGTTTTTTTTACTCACAATCACTCGGGAGGTTTTCTCGCAGTAAAAATGACCCTAAGGCCAAAAAAAAAAAGTCTCCGGTTTCTGGTATGCGCGCGCGTCGCCGTAGCCATGCGCGTCGGCAAAATGAAAAAGTTTTTTTTTCAATGAAAGATGAT
>NW_024037072.1:36631563-36693452 GCF_015706575.1 Patiria miniata
AAAGTTCATAAATGTCCTACCTCCGAATCGTGTAAGAATCTTGCAGCTGGAATAAACGCATCGTGTGATGATGGTCATGCCGGTTTCCTGTGTACACAATGTCAAGCAGGCAGTTATGCTTGGCTGGATAAATGCTTTGAATGTCCAGGGATTTGGGCGTTGATACTGGAGTCTTGGCAGCTCTTGTCATCCTTGCAGTTTTGCTCATGATTGTCTTACTAGAACTCAGACGACACAAACGAAGCGGTCGATCATCATTAGTTCTGCGTTTTGTTCTCTCCGGTTAAAATTCTACTTGGTTTTTATCAATTCATGGGTGAGATATTCGAAGTGATGAATGAACTTTCTGTCCGGAGACACTAGGATAGAACTTGGTTCCTTCTTGCAGTTTGTTGGAGGCCAATTTGATGCAGGTGATTGTCAGTCCTCGATGTTACTTTCCCGATTTCACCTATCCCTGTGTTACATCGCTTTCCATTGCTGGTGCGTCGTTCTCTGTTACTGTGATATTGTTAGGATTGGGCATTTATGGTTTTAGGCTATTCCATCTGCGGGTGAAGAGTGCACCGATGAGGTTCGCAAACATACGATGGCTAAAACGAATGAGAGAATTCTCTTGGCTGTTGTCATTCTGTTGTTTGTTGCATACCCAAGCTTATCAGCTGTCATCATTAGCTTACTGCCTTCGGGATGTGTCACATTTTCATTGAATGAAAATGAAATGTTACCGTTACTCGGCTCAGATCCGACTACTCCGTTGACTGTAACAGTAGTCAACATGTTGCATTTAACTACGCTGCCGAGGTTTCCGTGTCTTATGTTGTTGGTTTCCCGACTGTATTACTTATCATGTTGTGGTTACATCGTCGTAGACAAGCATCAAAGAAAAACGGTCATCAGCTTGAAACTGCTGATATCCAGGCACACAGTCTCGTTGACCAGCAGTCTTTACTTGATACTGACGACACGGGCCCATCTTGCAGTTACCATACTGCCAGTCATGCAGATCAGACTCATCCTAGTGATTCACTACATACGGAAGGATGAAGAAATTGCACATATCGGTGATTCTCTTGAACGACTTAGCTCCGAATTACCTCTTGAAGAATCAATCGAAGTAAACTCAGAAAGCATCACCTGGGTGAGTTTCCTGGACGAGAACTACAAGGAGCAATATTGGTATTGGGAGATTGTGGAACTAGCTCGCAAAGTCCTCCAAGTCCTGTTCGTTCTGTTATTCGGTGCGGATGATCAATTCATTCTCTTTGCGACCATTATCGTATCTGTTGCCTTTCTAATCGCCCACGCTTACTTGAAGCCAATGAAGGATGCCGCAGAGCACCGTATTCAGATGTGGTCCTTGACTACCATCTTTTTGAATCTACTGGCGGCATCCTTGCTTGTATACCCCAGCGAAGATGGCCATACCGATGACAGTGATGCAAGGAAGGAATTTCTGGCATTTTTTTCTTGTCCTGCTTAACATCAGCATCTTTGTAATCGTGGCAGGTATGTGTTTTGATTTTCTATCTTGCGACATATTTGCGGTTTGCAAAAGTCTTTCGGTCGTTGTCATTTACAATAAGTTAACAGTTTTTAAATGAAGCAGCTTTCCTAAACAGGTACTTTTTACAGTTTACTTATAACATGTTTTATTTACTCTTCTTTCTTTTTTTTTTTCACGAAAATTTCAGCCGTATTATAGTGGTCCACACAAATATTTTGTCTTAAAAATTCCTACCGTTTGATCAATCTGACCTCTCCATCGTAAGGATGTCTGTTTATTATTTGGTTTGTGTTCACATATTAATTTTTTTAGTCAGTTCCATCCACGTGTGTCTGAAGGTTCTATCCCAAACGGCGTGTTGTAGCTACACTGCAGCAGCATGTTTCTGTCACATACGTCGTTGTCTTGCACCAAGCCGTCATCGCACACAGGAGGAACATTGCGACGATACTGAGCCAACGACAACTCTGATAAGTGGAGTACCTATTGAAGATCGGAGAAACAATAACGAGTGCCGTACTGTCTAGGAATTGCGTTGTTTTTTTCCCCGCCCAACATCGAAAAATGATGAATTAAGAATAACTAGGATGTGAAGTATGGTCAAGAGTGTTTGATGGCCGTGCTTATCAGTGGATAATAATAATGATGATGATGATGATGATGATGATGATGATGATGATGATGATGATGATGATGATGATGGGGATGATGGGGGGGGGGGGGTGATGGGGATGATGATGAACAGGTGACGTGCTCCTATCTACAAAACAGGGGGGGGGACTTTTTTGTTGTTTGGGAAAAGTTCGCTTTGAATTGGACGGATAACGATTATGAGCTTTACTTTTTTTGTTTACGGCAATTTGGTCTGGGCTGAATTCATTAAGTGTATGCAGACAAAATAATTCTGTACAAATGTAGAATAAATTTGTAGCATTGACAAAGGTGGAAACCTTGCATCAGAAGAAATAGTTAAATGACTTACGGAATAACCCTTTATTACTTTATATTACATATGCATGTATTGGTTTAGAAAATATTTGTTTTCAAAATTGTTTGTATAGTACAAACTTCGTGGCTTCTCTGAATGTCTTTATCTATCTAGTTGTAATACTTTAACAGCTAAAATGTTTCTTTGTTTACCAGGCAGCTCTGTTTCTAATTATTATATAAACTTAAAATGTCAAACTTTAATCTTTTACGCAGAATTGTCGACTAGTTTTGTATAACCAGTGGTTTTTGTAGCTCAAATTTCATGGTACTAAATAGTGAATTTTAAGAGCAAAATCGGGACGCTGATAAAAACAAAACTGAGACGGTGAAAATGGGCTCAATCGGGATGAAAAAATATATATTGCGACAGGCAAACAAAAAGCCTGGCTACACGCCTGGTATTCATAACCTTTTTGTCATAATCTAGTTTGAATACTAATAGATAAAAGGGTAAAATGTCAACTAGTAATAGGAGAAGTGTCTAATGTTCCTTTGTGTACAGGGTAGGTCTATTTTTAATTAATTTTTTTTAATTTCAAATACTTAATGGAGAAAACACTAATCTTGTACACACAGTTTTCGATTTGTGTTTTGCAGTGTTTTTTTGTAGCACAAATTAAAGAGTGCTAAATAGTGGGTAAAAACGCACACAAGCTTAAAAGACCTTCATATTTAAGATCTTACCTTGGGTTAAGTTTATGGATGATTAACGTATTGATGAACAAATGACGCCTCCATAGGAAAGAAAACAAAGAAAGAAAACAAGAACATACGGTTTGGTAACAGTTTTGTATTTACTCAATCAATCAGGTGCCGTCTTCTCGCAGAAGGTTGGCTTGCAATGGATTTCCATCTGTCTCTGTCCTGAGATGCCCTTGCACATTCCATGTAGCTAAGGCCAGTCCAGTCTCTCACATTATCAAACCACGATGTTCTTCTTCTTCCTCTCGGTCTTTCCCCCTCTATTTTGCCTTCCAAAAGAGTCTTCTGCAGCATTTGGTTTCTCATCATGTGTCCAAAGTAGTTTGTCTTCCTGGATTTTACTGTTTTTATGAGAAATTTCTTTGTCAGTGCTATTTGAAGGACTTGTTGGTTGGTCATTTTAACTATCCAGGGGATGCTCAGCATTCTTCTGTATGTCCACATTTCGAATGCTTCGAGTCGGTTGATTGAATCTTTCGTCAATGTCCATGTTTCTGCTCCATATAGTACTGTTGACCAGATGTAGCATTTGATTAGTCTTAGCCGTGTTTTGATGTTGATGTTTCTTGATGTGAAGATGTGTTTCCTTTTATTGAAGACAGATTTGCCAATAGCTATCCTTCGTTTGATTTCATCTTGGCATCGCCCATCTTCCGTTATCATTTGTCCTAAGTAGATGAAGGAGTCGACCTGTTCCAGTTCTTTCCCGTCAACCTGGATGCTGGTTTTAGACTTCCTCTTACTGATGACCATTGTTTTTGTCTTCTTGACGTTCATTTTAAGCCCGTGTTTTTCGCTTTCTTCTTTGATTTTGTCCACAATGTTTTGTAGATCCCTTTCTGTTTTTGCCATGAGGACTGTGTCATCTGCATATCTTAGGTTATTCACATTGAATCCTCCCACATTAACCCCTCTGTAATCTTCAATTTCTCTGAAGATCACTTCTGTGTAGATATTGAATAAGCTGGGTGAGAGTACACATCCCTGTCTCACGCCGTTCTTGATTTCAACAGTGGGAGAGAGTGTGTTGCCAATCTGTATTGCTGCTACTTGATCCCAGTACAGGTTTTCAATCAGTCGGACGTCTTTGCCGTCTAAACCGATTGCTTGCAAGCAGTCAATCATTGCTTTATGGTGAACTTTGTCAAATGCTTTTGCATAGTCAATGAAGCATACATGTACCTCAGTGTCTAGTTCTATGTGTCTTTCGCTTATTGATCTCATATTGATCATTGCTTCCCTTGTTCCGCTAGAAGGTCTAAATCCACATTGCTCCTTCCCAACTTCTCTGTTGATCTTGTTTTTAATACGCTCCAAGATGATCCGGAGTAACATTTTGACCACGTGACTCATCAGACTGATGGTTCTGAAGTCTGTGCAATCCATGGCTTTCATTTTCTTCGGGATTGTCACAAAAATTGATTGTCTAAAGTCTTCTGGGATATGGCCCGTATTGTAGATGTTATTACACAGTTCTGTAAGTGTTTCTAGACTTTCTTTCTCAAGTGCTTTTAGCATCTCAGCGGTGATGCTGTCAGGTCCAGGAGCTTTTCCACATCTGAGTTGATTTATGGCATATTTGACCTCCTGTAGGAGGATCGGTGAGCCATCCTCATTATTGATGGTGGGTTTTGGTTCTCTCTCATCACCGAACAGCTCAGTCACATATTCAACCCATCTGCTTGATATTTCTTGTTGGTCAAAGATGATGCTTCCCTCTTTACTTCTTATGCAGCCAGTTCCTTTGTTTGTTGGTTTTGTGTTTGTCAGCTCTTTGATCCTGTCATACATTTCTTTTGTTTGATGCTTTCTATCCAGGGTTTCGATCTCCTTGCATTTCCTTTGTAGCCATGCCTCCTTTCTCTTTCGGCACTCTTTCTGAATCTGTTTGTTAATTGAGTGATATTCTGCTGTGTTTTTCTTCTTTTTCCTTTCGGTCATGAGTTTTAGGATATGATCCGTCATCCATGGTTGCTTGGCCTTTCTTTCCTTTCGGTGAAGAGTTTCCTCGTTGGCATGTTGTATACTTTCTTTTATGTTTTTCCATCGTGCCTCTATCCTGTCTACGTCGCTTTCATGTTGTTCGGTGTCTTCCTTTAGCAGTGTCTCAAATCTGTTCTGCACCTCAACTGCGTATGAATGCCGCATGTATGAATGCCGCATGTCAAAGGCACCGGATTTCATGGGAGTCCAAATTTCATGTGACACTGGAAAAGTGTTTAGGACCAGCTAGCCATGTCTTTATCATCCTTTTAAGACCGACCACGTGACGGGCTCTCGACCAATAGGAATGCGTAAACTGTCTTAGGTATTTATGAATAGTTGATAATAATGATGATGTTGATGAGGGGGGGGGGGTGGTGGGGATGATGGGAATGATGATGAACAGGTGACGTGCTCCTATCTGCAAACAGGGGGGGGGGGGAGGACTTTTTTGTAGTTTGAGAAAAGTTCGTTTTGACTTGGACGGATAACGATGATGAGCTTTACATTTTTTGTTTTCCGCAATTTAGTCTTGGCTGAATTCATTAAGTGTATGCAGACAAAATAACCCTGTACATATGTAGAATAAATTTGTAGCATTGACAAATGCTACAACCTTGCATCAGAAGTAATGGTTAAATGACTAACGGAATAACCCTTTACTACTTTATATTACATATGCGTATACTGGTTTAAAAAAAATATTTGTTTTAAAATATTTTATTTGTAAAGTGAGGGTTGTATAGTACAAAGTTCGTGGCCTCTCTGAATGTTTTTATCATAATCTAGTTTTAATACTTTAACAGCTAAAATGCTTCTTTGTTTACCAGGCAGCTCTGTTTCTAATTATTATATAAACTTAAAATGTCAAACTTTAATCTTTTACGCAGAATTGTCGACTAGTTTTGTATAACCAGTGGTTTTTGCAGCTCAAATTGCATGGTACTAAATAGTGAATTTTAAGAGCAATATCGGGACGTTGATGAAAGCAAAACTGAGACGGAGAAAATGTGCTTAATTTTGATAAAAAAAAATATATTGCGACAGGCAAACAAAAAGCCTGGCTACACGCCTGGTATTCATAACCTTTTTGTCATAATCTAGTTTGAATACTAATAGCTAAAAGGGTAAATTGTCAACCAGTAATAAGAGAAGTGTTTAATGTTTCTTTGTGTACAGGGCAGCTCTATTTTTAATTAATATATATTTTTTTCAAATACTTAATGGAGAAAACACTAATCTTGTACACACAGTTTTCGATTCGTGTTTTGCAGTGGTCTTTGTAGCACAAATTAAAGAGTGCTCAATAGTCGGTAAAAGACGCACACAAGCTTAAAAAAACCCTCATATTTAAGATCTTACCTTGAGTTTAGTTCATGAATGATTAACGTATTGATGAACACATGTCGCCTCCAAGGAAAAGAGAAAAAAAAAAAAGAAAACAACAAGATACGGTTTGGTATCAGTTTTGTATTTACTTAGAAAAACAAAATGATGATGTTATATTTTTCTTATTGGGAGTGGGTTAAATTCATTAAGTGTTTGCATACAAAATGTGTACAAAATGTACTGTAGATTTGTGGCGAAAAGATTTTTAGCATTGACAAAGGCTGAAACCTTGAATCTGAAGAAAGAGTTACATGACTTATGGAATAACCTTTTACTATGTTATATTGAATATGTATATTTGTTTTACGCAACGTATAGTGATTATATGATGACAATAACTAGAAAGTTGAATTTAGTCGCTGGGAATCTCTTTATCATTAGTAAGTTTCAGTACTTTCATAAGGAAAAGTAAGTAGTAATGCATGTAGTGAGAAAGGTGTCTAATGACTCAGTGTACAATGACTCTGCTTTTAGTTTTTTCAAGTACTTGTCTTAATGAGGTGTACATTAATGTTTTACTCATTATTGTCAAACGTAGTTTTGTACAGGCAATATTTTTATAGTTCAAATTTAATGGTGCAAAGTAGTGGGTTAGATGAAAACAAAATAGCTAAGAAAGACGTTTAAGTATGTTGCCTCGTATATATTGTGAATAATGTCTAGAGGATGTGGTGCTTGTTTTTATTTTCGAAAATAAGGTGTGTTTTTTTCAGCATTTCTTAATGTGGTGTTTTAAATATTAGAGTCCAACAACAAACGGTTTGAAACCTTGATTGGGTTGCTCACTCAAATAGGCCTGCGCTGGTTTGTTCTCCATCCAAAGATGCCAACCGGTATACATTGTGAGAGCATGAGTGGATATCCATGATCCTTCACCCCAAAAAGTTTCATATAGTGGCTACGACACTTGGCAAGATTGGCGGATGAAACGACAACAACCCGGCTGATCTGAATACGCTTCAGCTGGATTGCAGGTCGCACGCATAAGAAAGTAATAGTGGGGAATAGTCACGATTGTTTAGTTTGTTAAAATATGACGATAAATATCCTAGGCCAATTTCCCTAAATTTCGTCATATTTCAAATTTGTGTCACTAATCTTCAGTCATTAAATAGAATAATAGACGAATTGAATTGAACAGAACTCCACGATTTCTTATTGATCTTCTTGTTAAAGTTATGTGCATTATAATGATACATAGTTATTGATTTAAGAAATGTGAAAACCACTTTGTCCGCCTGGTGGCTCAGCTTGCCCAGCCCGCGTGATTCAGCCCGCGAATCGGCCCACTATTTGTTGGATGTTACCCGGAATCACATTTTTATCTTGGACAGTTTCAAAATAGAAAATGACTCAAATGTTTGGACCCCTGTTGTGTATATTTCCAATGGGGCCGCTTACGCTTCCGCCTCACGGCCCTTATTTTCATAAATTATCATTCTCGGTTGAACAGGTCTATTGTGAGATACAAACGTGGACGCTTAAGGTGAAGCTTAAAGGGGTGGAGCTTAAAGGGGTGGAGCTAACAAATCAGAGCTTTTCATTGGCTTGGACCAAACGACTGTTTTCGTATATGTGCAAAACGCATGAACACTAGTAAGGCCAAAAAAAAGTCTCCGGTTTCTGGTATGGAGCTTGCCCAAAAAGTGGTGCGGCGACACGGGGTTTTTTTTTACCTGTTTTTTTGCTTCCAATGTCGGCTGATGACTGCAAATGGTGCCCGACTAAACTTAGTGCAAATATTATGGGAGACCAGAGAGGCCACATAAAGCTTATTCTCGATCATAACCCCATCTAAAAACACGTTAAAAGCTTGCAGCAGCAGGATTCCAGTCAAACCAGTGAGTTTGGGGGTTTTGAGACATCATCTTTCATTGAAAAAAAAAAATCATTTAGCCGACGCGCATGGCTACGGCGACGCGCGCGCATACCAGAAACCGGAGACTTTTTTTTTGGCCTAATGCTCTCGTTGACTCGTTTATACGACCATCTGAATTGTGAACCCATTTCCTGTTAGGAACAACAACCAATGAAGAAACACATACACCAATCAGTGCATGTGGTTTTGAAAGTAAAAGGATTGAGGAAGTACAGTACAATGACGTTGTGGTACTTCCTCACAAGATGTTTGCGAAACAGAAATTCAGGGGCTAAACAGGAACTAAAATGTGAATAATAAGTCCATTAATGTGCCTGTCTAGACCGTATAGGCGCACATTCAGACGGATCCACCAATATGGCGCAGTTCGTAGTGAGTTTTATGCGGCAGCGTAGAACCTGTTCTGGTTCTCTGGGAATATTTTGGTTAGGCATAGCTCTACTTTGTAGCCTGTCCGTGTGTCTTGCTACAACAGAAGACGACGATGCTTGCAAAATATGCACCTGCAATAGGACAAATGTGGATTGCAGTGGGAGGAATCTGTCATCTGTTCCATCAGGGATACCACACGGCACAACCTTGCTGTAAGTTGAAGTTGGTTTTCTGCAGTTTGGGCTTTGCACAAAGGTGTTCGGGAAAAAAATCCATACTGGGCCACCACTCATATTCCTTAATATAACCTGAAAAGTACCAATAGTTGTAAATCTGATGAAGAAACACAGTTTTAGGAGTGCAAAAATTCTTTTTCAAAATGTTCTGTCATGACCCATAGACTTTATGCAGGAGCTCCGGTTGGCCCAGTTTTGAATTTTTTATAGGTTTTCCAATCATTCATGTACTTTTCCAGTTATTTAATTTTTTTAACAAACGTTTGTCCACGGATCATATTTAAGGTAGGCCTACGTGATACTAGTGATACAAAATCAGAACTAGAGGTTCGCGTCAGGGGCGGCGGAACCGGGGGGAGGCTGGGGGCGTCCCCCCCCCACTATTTGATTTTACGGAGGCCAAGTGTCCGGTGAAAAAAACGTGGCGACATTTCAGCACGGGTTTGCAAGTGCCCCTTTTGGTTTGCAAGTGCCCCTTTTGGGTGCTGCCCCCCCCCCCCCCCCCCAGTTTCAAACCCGTTCCGCTGCCGCTGGTTCGCGTTCGTTGTTACAAACGCAGAGTGGTCTGACAGGCATTTTTTCATTAAACACTGCCGAGTTAAGTTATGAATATTTTCATGTAAGAACAAAGGATCAAAAATTAAATCCTTTCCAGTTCAATCCGTTATTTTGTGATAAAATTCCGTAAACATTATATGTACACATTTAAGTTATTTCTGGCTTGATGACGTAATTATTAAAAAACGGGAAGTGAATACTGATTTAGTTCGGAGTGGATACATGTTCATTGTGCGGCAGTTAAATAATGTATGAAAATATGAAAAATGTAAGTGTATGTATTCATAACATCTAACTTCCGGTTTGATAACGTCACCGTATTCGGAAGCATGCAAAAAGTGAACATTGTAATGAATATTGTTATTTGGGCTACGAAGATATTCGACATGGATCGTATGATATAGAATAGACTTAAAATGCGGGTCGTTTTCAAATTCTCATAGAAGTGACTTCCGGTCTGATGACGTCATGAATTTGAAACCTTGCCAAGTTATTTGTGGTTATTCAAAGAATATCAAGGGGCGATTTGATAAAATTTGAACGGATGGTTTTCAACTAAAAGAAAGCAAACACTGTTTTATGTGTCACTGTTTTATGGGGGTGCCCTTTCGAAAGATGACGTCATCACCATGTGTTTTTGTCTGGCATTCCTCACTAAACACTTTCATAATTTATATGTGTGTAGTAAAATGATTCCGCTTTTGAGTTATATTTGGTTTTTATTGCACTTTTGTGTCGGGAACAAGAAATGTTTCTCACGGCATAGTCTACAACCTCAGGAAAAAACAAAAACGATTCTCTATTTACTTCAAAAAGATATAGGGCAAACTATTTTGTCAACATTTGCCCTTAAATCGCTTGTAATTTGATACCCGAAGACGTCATGATGACGTAACAAAATTTATAACATCTTCGTAACATGGTACAAGTTCACACTAGGTTTTATGATCATATCATTAACCGTTCGGAAGCAAGTTTGCTTTGTTTTGATTTCAGGCTAACGTTTTCATTTTGTTTTCACCTAACTTTGACCTTCCGGTAGCCCCGAAAGAAAAGGTCAAACGACTTTGACTTTAAAATCAAAAATGTTTATTAAGGTATTGTCCATCAGATCACAAAGTATGAACGTGATCGTGTATTTTGTTCATGAGTTATAATTGACGGAAAATTGTCATATTTTGACCAAAAATCGCTTGTAATTTGACACCCGATGACGTCATCGTGACGTCAGAGTAATATGCACCACTCAGGATGAGGGTCCATGTGTATTGAAAGTTACAAGTTCATACCATAAACCGTCTAGGAGAAAACCCGCGGAGAATTATGTCCGGAAAAAGAAAGAAAGAAAGACCCAAACTAGAGGTTCGTGTTTGTTGTTACAAACGCAGAGTGGTCGGGCAGGCATTTTTTTTCTATAAACACTGCCGTGTTAAGTTATGAATATTTGAACAAAGGATCACGAAATTAAATCCTTTCCAGTACAATCAATTATTTGGTGGTAAAATTCAGTAAATATTCTATGTACACAAGTTATTTCTGGCTTGATGACGTCATTATTCAAAAACAGGAAGTGAATACTGATTTAGTTCGGAGTGGATAAATGTTCATTGTGAAGTTAAATGACGTATGAAAGTATGGAAAATATACGTGTATTTATTCATAACAACTAACTTCCGGTTTGATGATGTCACAGTATTTGGAAACAAAAAGTGAACATTGTAATGGATATCGTTACTTGGGCTACGAAAATATACGACATGGATAGAATGATATAATTTAAAAGTAAATTTAAAATATGGTCGTTTTCAAATTCTCATAGAAGTAACTTCCGGTCTGATGACGTCATACTCTTAAACCTTTGCCAAGTTATTTGTGGCTAATCAAAGAATATCAAGGAGCGATTTGGTAAAGTTTGAACGGATGGTTTTCAAATAAGAAAGAGCAAACACTGTTTTATGTGCCGCTAGGGGGCGCCCTTTCAAAAGATGACGTCATCACACTTTTTTTGTCTGGCATTCCTCACTAAACACTATCATAATTTATATGTGTGTAGTAAAATGCTTCCGCTTTTGAATTACATTCAGTTTTCATTGCACTTCCGGTAATACCGGAAGTGAAGGTCAAGCGGTTTTGTGTCCGGGGACAAGAAATGTTTCTCACGGCATAGTGTACAACCTCACGGAAAAACGAACTCGATACTCTATTTAGTTCAAAAGATATAGCGCAAACTTTTTTGTAAGAATTTGCCGTAAAATCGCTTGTAATTTGATACCTGATGACGTCATGATGACGTAACAAAATTTATAACATCTTCGCATTATGTTACAAGTTCACATTAGGTTTCTGGATCATACCGTCAACCGTTTGGAAGAAATTCTGCTTTGTTTTGATTTCAGGCTAAAGTGTTCATTTTGAATTCACCCAACTTTGACCTTCCGGTAGACCTGGAAGTAAAGGTCAAGCGAGTTCACGTACAAAAAAATGTTTATCAATTCATGGTCTATCCGATTACAGAATACAAACACTATCGATTATTTTGTGCAAGAGTTAAAGGTGAAAGTAATTGGTCACTTGTTCAGCTAAAATCGCTTGTAATTTGACACCCGATGACGTCATCATAACGTCAGAGTAATATGCACCACTAGGCATGAGGGTCGATATATATTGAAAGTTACAAGTTCATATCATGAACCGTTTAGGAGAAAATCCGCGGAGAAGTATTGTCCGGAAAAAAAAGAAGTATTTATCAGAACAGTAACAGAGAGTGGTCGGGTTGTGCCCGACCACTCAACAAAGAAGATTTATGAGAACAATTCCAGACAGTGGTCGGGTTGTGCCATGCCCGACCACTCAATTAATCGTAACAACTAGAGCTTCGCGTTTGTTGATTTACAAACGCAGAGTGGTCGGGCGGACAGCCTTTTAGTTATACACTGCTCAGTTATATATGTTTATGTAGAACACAGGATCACGAAATTAAAGCCTTTCAAGTACAATCTTTTATTTTGTTACAAAAATGTATCTTTTACGGTGTGATAATTTTCAGTAAACATTCTTTGTGCGCAAAAAAAATATTTTTGGTTTGCCGACGTCATTAGTCAAAAACGGTAAGTGAATACTGATAAAGTTCGGAGAGGATAAATTTTCATTGTGAAGTTAAAATAACGTGTGAAAATATGGGAAATATAATTGTATGTATAAATAACACCTAACTTACGGTTTTATGACGTCACAACATTACAGATCCAAAGGTGAACATTTTAATGGATATCATTATTTGGACTACGAAGATATGACAGGGATCAAATGATGGAATTAAATTAAAACTATGATCCTTTTCAAATTCTCCGTAAAGTAACTTCCGGTCTAATGACGTCATTAATTTGAAACATTGCCAAGTTATCTGTGGTTTATCAGAGAGTATGAAGGGGCGATGTGGTAAAATTTGGACAGATGGTTTTAAAATTAAGGAAGGGAAACTCTATTGTATGTGCCGATATGGGGCGCCATTTGGAATGTTGACGTCATCGCACTGTTCTTGCGTCTTGCATTCACTGATCTCTTTATAAAGACTGGATAGCGGATATCCTTACACCCAACCTTGTGCCCCGTGGGTAAGATCTTGCAGCGCAATGTTGTTTCCCATCATGCCTTGCGCGATCGTAACCCCTGGAATTGTGTTATTTTAATGTGCCAAAATACGGTACATTATAATTAGGGCTGCAGTTTATCCGTTTTACGTGCCGACGCCATCTTAAAATGTTAAAAGTTGTGATTTCGAAGAATCAATCCTTTCAAACACAACGTTTGGACGTTGTGTTAATTAGCAAAGATTTGTATTAAATGTACGTACCCCTTTCGTGCCTTTACAACCACAGATACAGGTTTTTTTTAGCGAAAAACACGGCTGACATAATCCATATCGTATAGGCATCGCGACTTTTGAATCCTAATTTTTTTTTCGTAAGTGACGTTACGTGCAAAGCACGCGAGTGCATTATGGGGGCGCCCGGCGTACAATCTTCGAAATGCGCGCGCAGTACTCTGTGAGTAGCCATTCAGCGTCATTTACGTCATCATCACAGCCAGGGGTTAGTGTAAGAAACGAGCACGCGCCCCTGGAGTCGAGGCTGCCATACACCAGTCAGCGGTTTTTTTTTCCTAGGAGGGTTAGGGGCAATGTCAAGAATAATTCAGTTTTTCCTTTGAATCATTGCAAGACTTAGGTTCTCGTTCTATTTTCCCCTTAATTTAAAATTATCTCAGTGATAAATTTGGAGAAGAAAAATAGCTGATGAAAATGAGCAGCGACGACGTAGATTCGAACCAGGTATCTTTTTATCCATAAGCTCATCTCGCTATCCACTAGGCTACTGTGTGGTAGCTCGACGACAACCGTTCTTTAAAATGCTTTAATGTATTGTAACTAGTTGAGTAACTAACAACAATGCTGTTGATGTCATTGTCCGTTCTCATGGATAAACATGAATTATTCATGACATTGCCCCTTACCCTCCTAGGAATAAAAATTACGCCACCAGTCACACAGTAGATTTTGCATATTGACAAATTCCCCCCCGGTCTCACGAAGATGGCCGCGTATATCACAAACGTTCTACGCGTATATATCGCCCGCGCTGTATGAAGAGTTGACGCGCATTTTGGTCACGTATACACGTATTATGATGTTCTACAAAGGACACATTTCCGCAGTGATTATTACTTCCAAAACGCCGAAAAAAGAACTGCGGCATTAAACAAAAATGTAAACCACGACATAAGAAAACTTGCAAATCGTGGTCAGTGGTGGTGGTCAAAATATAAATCAAATGAACCGCGATGTTACAAAGGTATTCATGATGCCTATAAAGACGGCAACTTGTCCTTTGTAGATCACCAGCCGCGGTCTCACCGGTCTCACCAATATAGCGTCAAATTCATTTATTGTGCGGCTCTCTATCCGCTATCCAGTCTTTATATAGAAATCAGTGCTTGCATTCCTCACTAAACACTTTCATAATATATATGTCTGTAGTAAAATGCATCCGCTTTTGAGTTATATTTAGTTTTTATTGCACTTCCGGTAACACCAGAGTTAAAGGTCAAGCGGTTTCGCGTCCGGGAACAGCAAGGGACCATCTTGAATGTTTGGCTGGAGTGCCTTGTTTGGCTGGAGTGCCGTCATTTGCATCTCTAGCCTGTTTTAGCAAGGGACCATCTTGAATGTTCGCCCTGGACAGCCCTGTTTGGCTGGAGTGCCGTCACTTGCATCTCTAGCCTGTTTTAGCAAGGGACCATCTTGAATGTTTGCCCTGGACAGCCCTGTTTGGCTGGAGTGCCGTCATTTGCATCTCTAGCCTGTTTTAGCAAGGGACCATCTTGAATGTTCGCCCTGGACAGCCCTGTTTGGTTGGAGTGCCGTCATTTGCATCTCTAGTCTGTTTTAGCAAGGGACCATCTTGAATGTTTGCCCTGGACAGCCCTGTTTGGCTGGAGTGCCATCATTTGTATCTCTAGCCTGTTTTAGCAATGGAGCATCTTCAAGTTTTGTCCTGGACAGCCCCATTTGGCTGGAGTGTCGTCATTTGCGTCCCTAGCCTGTTTGCACAAGGGACCATCTTCAATATTCGCCCTGGACAGCCCCATTTGGCTGGAGTGCGATCATATGCTGCATTGCTAGTGATTGTTAGCAAGAGAGCACCTCCAATATTCACCCAGGACAGCCCTGTTCTCATGAAATGATGTATTTTGCATTCCTGGCCTATTTTAGCAAGGGAACAAGTTCAAACTCAACCTAGAGACCTCTGTACAAAATACTGTCTTTGTATTCCTAGCCTGTTTGGGCTATATCTAGCTGCTGCAATATTCACCTGGACTAACCTATTAAGTGTGAGATCCTTCATTTGCATCTGTTGCATCTGTTTTAGCTTGGGATCAACTAACATATTTGCCCTATTTAGGGTGAAATTCCCAGTTGTTCCGCTTATTTCGTTGTTTGTTTTTACTTCTAATGAATGCCATTAAGACTGTACAAGTCATGGGTGGTTGGAGTTTCCACTAACAATGTGACTTCATGTTTAATTCTGTAGACGTTTAGCTAATAATTTAAGAACCATAAATGTTTAATTGTGTAGCCGTTCACAAAGGCTGATGCATGTTCATTCCATCTGTAGACCGGTGTGATTGACAAAATAAATTAACAATGGCAGTCGTTGAAAAAGTAAACCGGACAGAAATATCTCTGAAGTCGTGGGCCAAAGGATTCGTGTTCATGCACGAGTCATCATGTCATGATGATTTGTTGAGTTGCTATCCCGCAGGTAAAAACTGTAATCAAGTATGTAATGTAATTTAATAAATACCTTGGAGAGTTGATGGTTTCTGATTGGTCGATACTCGATCACGTGGCCGAGCATTAACGGTGATAATGGACCGGCTTCAAAGATCAAGCGAATAAATGGCCCCCGAACCAGCATTGATCCAGCCCCGTTCAGCCCCATGTAAGCCAATGATTGGTCAAAATATAGTAACAGTCCTGCGGTAGCTTGTAACAATAGAGCACTGCACATGCGCTCAACCCCGGCCCCATCGCGTGTGACTGACGCGCGCGTACGCAACACAGTTGCTAGGGACGCTTGCGTGTGCGCGCGTAAGGAAGTTTTGAAACGATATCGTACAGCAGAGGAGCATATACTGAGGATGTTTACGACGAAAGCGTAGATCTACGATTTATTTTCTTTGAACACTTCACCCACCGACATATTTACCTTTTCCTAAACCAAGCATCTTTGTAATTCCGGACACAAGGAATGTGTAAACGAGATTTCAGCTTCCTCCATCAGGTAAAGATATGAAAACATTGTTGTAATTTGTTTCGCTACGGCAGCAGTTTTGTTGAGTTTACGTCGTTATAGCTGTTAAGCTAAAATATGGCCCATGAACATGAACACAAAAAAGTCTGGAAATATCGCCGAAAGAAAGTCGCAAAATTGGAGCATTTTAACTGTTTATTTCGTTAAAAAAGGTATTTATTAATGGGAATAACAGTGTGAGGATCCGGTCTTCACTGCGTGATAATGACCGGGTGTGGGGGTGACCGCTGTTAATGTTCGTCTCGGTCACCCCCACACCCGGTCATTATCACGCAGTGGAGACCGGCTCCTCACACTGTTATTCCCTTAGTAATGTAATCAAGTGTTGCAGTGCTTCAAAGTTTTGTCTGAGAATATCCCCAGTTTATTTAAAATCATTATGCATCAGTTAGGCAGAGCTCATGTTTACCATGTACATTTTCGTACATGTACAACTATTGGATACCCGTAACAGTCCTGAATCCTCCAATTTTGATACGATTTTGCATATATTTTTACATATAGATGTTCCATGTTTCGTTTGTATGTACTGTAGGTGTCTGAAGCGGAGGTCTTTGACTTTTTAATGTACACAAGCACAATGTACATACATGTATAACAAGGAGTGAATATATATTGAGTACACATCATCACCCAAGCTGCCTGCATTGGATTTTAAGAATTATCCTATCGCAGTAGAATAGTGTCAACTCAGCTTGCGAACTATTGCCCAATTATTACCCAATATACATGGATGCATTTTGTAGTTTGTACATGTAAGACTTACATTACAGGAATTTGTTACCTATCACATTTTTTAACATAAGAGGACATGATAGGAATTGATTGAGAAGTAACTTAAAAACAATAATGACGTACATGTATGGTATAATATGTCCATGATACTTTGCTTAATATGTAATGTATGTACGTACATGTATATGTAATACATACATTCATATTAGGCCAAAAAAATAAGTTCTGCTTCCGGTTTCCCTACCTACCCTCTTCTGACAGCCTCTCCCCTAATTTTTTTATGGAAAAATGAAAAAAAAAAAAAAAAAACCATCACTTTATACCTTTTACCCTTGACTACACGCAGACGCCTCCGTGTGATCGTACACAAAAAAATGGCCTACCTATACCTACCTACCCTATTTTTGAATGCCATGTTATCGGAAGCAAGTTATTTTATTTTTGGTCTTCCACTAAAATCAAAGTGAACAAAGCTGATTTTTTATTTAATTCGAATGATTTCCTTAGCAATTTTGTAATGGACATGAAAACCTATTACCCATCCGTACACCATTAATGCTACAAATTAAAGTCTAGTCAAAATTGTACATAAAGGTACATGTGTTGTGAAGCATTCTTGTGTTTCCATTGAAGGTAGTCTACGGCTGCAGGGCCAATTGGAATTTAAGTAATGCATTTGTTCATGTTATGCAAGGCTGTCTTTATAAGTCAGCCACTGTACTGTACTCGGCGCAGTTGGTCTAGAGGCGCCGTCGACAACGCCCAACATTTGCTGTTAGCTTTACGATGTAATCTTATGTTCAGTTGAGTAGTCAGTAATAAATTATTTGGACCCAGAATTGGTCTCCGTATTTATATTTCCTTGAATGTTGTCCTCGTCGATCCTGGTAGTGTTTAGCAACACAACATATGGTGGAAGATCCGGGTAGTGTTTAGCAACACAACATATGGTGGAAGATCCGGGTATTAGGGTAGGTCTGAAGATTGTGACAGATATTTACCATTTAGACGTGTACGAGTAAGTTGTGTTCCCAATGATCAATTCCAGACAACTTTAAATCAGTCTAATAGCATAACTGCATAGATAGGCAATAAGACGATACAGTATTTAATTGACACCGGTGTAGATATAAATGTTATTGATCATGATTGGTTCCACACCAATTTTCTGTTTTGTCCAAATCGGTAGAAGGAACACCAGTGTCTGATGTAACAGTTGCCAATAGCGGTAATTTACAAATCACTGAATTAGTAACTCTACCGATAGATATAGAAAATATACCCTTTACCGTCCTATTCAGAATAGCTAGGAATCTCAGTACCAACGTCATACTGGGTACACAGTTCCTAAGTTTACATAAAGCAGTTATTGATTGTGGGTCTGGTAAACTACACTTGCAAAAGAAAAGTCAGATAAGAGTGAAAGAAAGACAAGAAATTTCTCCACATTCACAGTCTTTAATCTGTGCAAAGCTTTCTGATCGACATGCAATTGGGTCTCCAGGTCTTTGTCATGGTGGAAGACGCATTTCAGCCTTGGGTGTATTGGTTGCAAACACCTTGTCATCTGTAATAACCGTTGGTAATTGTGTAAACCTGCTGGTCATGAATGTAACCGACGAACCTGTTGTATTGTACTCTCGTACTAAGCTAGGCACATTCTCACCGATAAATTCACACTGTGTTCATCAGTTTGATATAGTTGACAAAAACAACAGTGTCCACCTTAATAGTGTCAAATCGGATCATCCTATTGAAGTGCCTGTCGTAAATGATCCAACCACTGACTGTACGAGAATACAGGAACTGTTTTCTCAAGTTAATCTGAATACAAATCATCTGTCAGTTAAGGAAGTTGATCAAATAACTGATTTACTGTGTGAATATTCAGGTATATTTCAGTTGGAAGGAGACTCCCCAGGTTTTTATACAGGTGTTAAGCACGAGATATACACCGATGACCATGCCCCTACTCGATCCCGACCTTATAGAACTTCTCCCCATATTCAAGCGGAGATACGAAAACAGGTGAGCCATATGCTTGACAACAACATCATTACTGAGTCCACAAGTAGTTGGAGTTTTCCTGTGTGTATCGTGCATCAGGCCGGTAAAAACGAGTATCGATTTGCAATTGATTTTCGTATACTCAATGAAATTAGTTAGAAGCATTGGCAGTAGTTGAAGGTAATAGGAAATATTCCCCATATTTACAACATACTGTGACATTCAAAGTGGTGACTGATCACTGTGCCCTGAAATGGCTGTTTAACAAAAAGCATGAAAATGGTAGACTTGCAAGATGGGCGCTTAAATTACAATGTTATCAGTTTGATGTAATTCATGTTTTGGGGCGTCAGAACTCAAATGCAGATGCACTGAGTAGAGTAAGTTCCGTGAAAGCCTGTACTGATTGTGATCACTGTCATGTTGCATAATCGTGTAACTTTGAGATAAAGATAGATCCTGTGTGGCAGCATTCGGATTTAGATGAAATTGAATCCGATGTTTTTCAGGATCCAAAGAGTTCGGCAAATGAGCCTGCCGTCAATGTGGTCAGAAATTTTCGCTACCAAAAAGGCAGACGACATGTAAATAATGGTGATCCAGTCAAACCAAATATGCCTCCTTTTCCAAATGAACTAAAACTTGATCAGTTTAAAGAAGCATTATTGGTTGATGACTTTGCTGGGCCTATGATTACCTCATGATGCCAAGAGAGCCAGAAATCTATGTTACAAGCTGACCAGTACTTTGTTGATAAAGATCTTTTGTACAGACAGTGGCAAGTCTATGGGAAGAAGACTACTCCTGTACAAGTGGTCACTCAACTGTATATTCCGGTATGTTTTGTTGACATTGTATTGAGTAACTGTCAGGATCATGTTTTAGGTGCACACTTTGGGCTTCATAAAGTACGCCAACGCTACTTCTGGAAGAGCATGTACCGTGACATAGATAACTGGGTACGCTCTTGTCACTCGTGTTCACAAAGAAAGACACACAGACATAAAGTTGTAGCCCCACTTGTGACCATGAAAGTTCCTGACGCATTCGAAAGAGTCAGTGTGGATGTATTGGGCCCTTTGCCAATTACAACTTTTGGTAATCGTTATGTACTTTGTTTTACCGATCATTGTACTAGATGGCCCATTCTAGTGCCATTAGCTACTACTGATGCAGCAACAATAGCCAGAGCATTGTTCAATTATGTGATATGTAAATATGGTTGCCCAGTAACCTTATTAAGTGATAGAGGTGCAAATTTCCTGAGTAACATTGCTCGTGAGGTTTGTCTCATTATGCAGACTCAAAAGCTCAATACCTCTAGCTATCACCCACAGTGTAACGCTGTACAAGAACGTTTCAATTCTGTAATTCTGGACACTGTGTCGCATTATGTGAATGAATTTCACACAAATTGGGACCAGTATATCACAGCTATACAGTTTGCCTACCGTTCAACTCCAGCAGACAACTCGATTGGGTTTAGTCCATTCTTCCTATTGTATGGAAGAGAGGCAAGATTGCCGTTGGACGTGGCACTTATTTCCAGACTTGATTATCAAGATAAGACACTGAGAGATCATATACATAATTTGGTTTCAAAGTTGGAAGTATTTCGAGATGTCTGGAAACGTCAAACAGAAGAAAACCAGGCAAAAATGAAAGAACGGTATGATGAAACCACTAAACAAGTAGAGTATCAGGTTGGAGATTTAGTATGAATTTACTTTCCAGTGTCTCAAAAAGGATTGTCAAAGAAACTAATGAAGCTGTGGGCAGGACCATATCTAATTGTACAACGAACGGGTCCAGTAAACTTTCGAGTAAGGAACCTTGAAAACCATAAGTTGCTGTCATCACCAATACATGTAAATCGTATTAAATTTGTCTATGACCGATTCGTTCGCCCAAACAACGACATTTTCCCTGCAGATCCCGAGCACAGAACTTCAGTAGACGACTTGGTATAGGAAGATTGTCCTAAAGACTCATTCGTGCCACTGAAAGCAAAACAGAAAACTAAGAATCCAATTCAGATTGTCCCCGGTGTGGCACAAAATCTCGCCCCTGAAAATGATGTCGAGTTTGACATTGAACGTATTCTCAGAGGCAGATACAGAAATAACAAGCTACAATATTTGGTAAAGTGGCGAAATTTTCCTAGTAGCCATAATTCTTGGGAACCTGAAGACAATTTGAATTCTACATGCCTTGAGTACTTGAAGACAAACCCGGTTCGTATAACTGGCTGCAAAAAGAAGTAATGTACTTGCATTTTTTAATGCCTACCAAGACAATAATTTCCTTATGAAAATTATTGTGACTGATTGTGCTTACGGACGCATGTTGTGAAGAATATTGATTAAGATGTTATAATGATTAAGAAGAATGATTTGATTAAATGGAGAAGAATCCATATACAGCTTTGTTGTCGACGTCACCACCTAACTGTTTCTTTTGTGAATATATATGTAAAAAAAATAAGGGTCCAAATGATGGAAATTATATTTATTAAGTCCTAAGTTTGGCTCATTAGTCCAGCTTTGATGACAAGCCAGCACCCGGAGAAACGAGGACGGTTGCGTGAAAGTGAGCGAGATGCGAGATGATAATGCGACAGTGAGACGTGGAAACCACCTCGGGAGTTCTGCAGACTCTACCTCCAGAGAAAGGCTCACCGCGCGGGATCCTACTGAGCCTTCATTATCGAAGACTGATGACGGATTGGACGAAGCCAAACGAATAGACCTTTGTTAAACAAGTTAATTTAATTGTTGAAATCTCACATTGCAGAAAATTAAATATACTCACTATCAATTATCGTTCATTGAAATGTAATTGCCAGGCGCCAATTCTGTTAAAGAGGGGGCGTATGTTGTGAAGCATTCTTGTGTTTCCTTTAAATGTGGTCTGCGGCTGCAGGGCCGATTGGAATTTAAGTAATGCATTTGTTAATGTTATGCAAGGCTGTCTTTATAAGTCAGCCACTGTACTGTACTCGGCGCAGTTGGTCTAGAGGCGCCGTCGACAACGCCCAACATTTACTGTTCGCTTCACGATGTAATCTTATGTTCAGTTGAGTAGTCAGTAATAAATTATTTGGACCCAGAATTAATCTCCGTATTCATATTTCCTTGAGTTTTGTCCTCGTCGATCCTGGTAGTGTTTAGCAACACAACACATGTACACACGCGTTTGTTTATGGTGTAAATCAAGGATTTTCTATGGTTTCTTTCCCTTTTCCTTTGTTTACACTTAAACTTTTTCGAAACAGCCGTCGTAGGTGTTGTACATGTTTTCTAATCCAGGTTGTCCTCGATTTGGTTCCTGTCCTCGATTCAACGATGATGTTGCACGTGTGTGTCCTCGACTTACACCACAAACAAACGCACCCGCTTACATAGGCATAGAAGTGAAGTACTTCCTTTGTTCTCGTGTACTAACATTTTGCAACGTCGCACACTTATGTCAAAATGCTCTCATTTTGACCATAGCTAATTTCCTGGGCTGAAATTTGGACTTAATATCCCTCTTCTAAAACTCTTCCTTTTGCGACGGATCAACCCACCTTGGAATTCCTAGTTTTTGAGTAAAATCCATATATCTATATTTCGTGAAAAACTTGTGGGGTACCAAAACGGTACCCCGCAAGTCGATGGGTATTCCAATTGTTCCAGTACCCCACAAGGCAGTGTTTGTACACACACATACATTTGTATGTAACAAACAGAGAAGTATGAAAGTTGTAAATACGTGTGTAATGTATTTTACTGACAAATAAGGCAATTATGAATGTTTGTATGCAGTGTATTGTACAGCAAATAATCAACAGCTGAAACCAAAATGTGTATTGAAGGTCGTCCCAAAGAATCTCACTAAAGATATCATTCTTGCAACTGACTGTAAAAAAAGGAAGGCTTACATACAGTACAATGACGACAACATTTTGGGATTGATACACGTGAAATATACATGTCAGACCTTGTAAGATTGTGTAATCTTGAATTAATAATTGCACTCATTGATGTTTGAAAGATCAATAAATACGATCCATTGTATCCAATTATATTTCGTGCTGTGGTCTTTTGCATATTTGTCCTAACTTTGTCTTTGTTCTCAAAATAATTTGGAAATTGGAGTGTATATTTTTTGACATAGCACCTACTACTGATATGAATTTCTTTATAGTTAATCAATTGTAAATGAATCATTGGAGTATGGTGAGACCAACTGATCAGTGATAACCAAGTCGGTAATTCGTTTCCCATCAGCCAGCCCCATGAAGATATAACCAGAACACGTATCGCATGCTAATGCTTCAGATTGTGCACTAAGCTCAGATAGTCATTTGACACCTTGTATACTTATGAATTACCGGAGCCAAGTTGAGGGCGCTCTCATGTAATACTGTGTGGATTTTCAACCACAATCTAGTCTGCCTTCATAAAAACGCCTTAAAAATGCACGTGTGATTGGGAATGAAACAATTTCAGTAGGCTGCAGTGCACTTGCGAGTAGTTCACTTAAAACCAAATACATGTACATGCGTTTAGTTTAAGAAGATTTATCAGAACAATTTCAGACACTGGTGGCACGACCACTCAACAAAGGCTGTTTTGGCTGGTTGCCCAAACAGCCAAATAATATAATCGTTTTCAAAATTTCCGTAAAATAACTTCCGGTCTTATTTTGTCATAATTTTGAAACCTTGCAACAAGGGGTGATTTGCTTAAATTTGGACGAATGATTTTTAAATAAAAAAGAAAACCCCATTTGATGTACCGCTAGAGGGCGCCCTTTCAAATAATGACGTCATAATGCTATTTTTGTGTCTTTTATTCCGTTCTAAACACTTCCATAATTTAATTGCTTATAGTAAAGAGCTTTCACTTTTCGAGTTATATTCAATTTATATTGCACTACCGGTAACAACAGCAGTGAAGGTCAAGCGGTTTGTAACCGGCAATAGGAATTATTGCCAGAGGCATCATACCTCACGCAAAAACGAAAACGATACTTTATCTCTAAAGATATAGCTGAATCTATTTTTACAAATTTTGTCCTTAAATTGCTTGTTATTTGATACTTGATGCCGTCAGATTTTGTTAACATCTTCGGATGGGGCTCAAGTTCATAGCAGGTTTTATAATCCCGAAAATCGAGGCTTCTGTCTGTATTTCAAATTCACCTAACTTTGACCTTCCGGTTGACCCGGAAGTATAGGTCAAGCGAGTTCACGTACACGATAAAAAAAATTGCATCAATTAATGGTCTATCTGATTGCAAGGTTGGAACATGATTGATCGTTTTGTTCAAGAGTTATAGGTAAAAGCCGATAGTCATCTTTTCAACGAAAATCGCTTGTAATTCAACACAAGATGACATCATCATGACGTCAGAGTAATATGCACCACTAGGCATGAGGGTTGATATATCCTGAAAGTAACAGGTTCATACCATATACCGTTTAGGAGTAAACCCACGTAGAAGTATTGTCCGGAAAAAAAAGAATATAAGAAAGAAAATTTATGACAACAGTTCCAGACAGTGGTCGGGTTGTGCCCGACCACTCAATTATAGAGAGTGGTCGGGTTCCGACCCTCTCCGGAGTATAGTAGAAGGCAGGGCAAGACTATATACTCTTGAAATTATAAAGCATGCTATGCTGTTTTAACAACGGAAGATGAAGATGTTTACACAAAAGTTATTATAAGTGCCAGTTATCATGATTATTAGATTTATAGTGTTCTGGTGTGTTTTTTTAGTATGTGAATTGTCTTTGTTTGCTGAAATATCAGTTACCTTTATAAACTTGAGGACACGTCGTTAGATAGTCGTGTTTTGTCCGACGAGTCCCTCAATATTTACTAGCACGGCACTCGCTAGCACACCCACGCTTACATAGGCATAGCAGTGGGGTACTTCCTTTGTTCTCGTGTACTAAAATTTTGAAACGTCGCACACTTTAATATGTCAAAATGCTCTTATTTTAACCATAGTTAATTTCCTGGGCTGAAATTTGGACTTAATATCCCTTTTCTAAAACTCTTCCCTTTGCGACGGATCAACCCACCTTTGAAATTCCTAGTTTTTGAGTAAAATCCATATATCTATTTCGTGAAAAACTTGTTGGGTACCAAAACGGTACCCCGCAAGTCGGTGGGCATTCCTTGTGGGGTACTTCCCATTGTTCCGGTACCCCATAATGCAGTGTTTGTACACGCACTCGGTCGCCCAAAGGCGGGCTCGAGTATGGCTTTTCTAAGTAATTCGGTCCCGCATGAGGGTGGCCAGTTCGTCTAACGACTTGACTAATACAGGGTGAGTAAAAAAAAAAGCGGAACCCAAACCCCACAAATTATACTTCATATTTAAAAAAAATATGTAGCACCAAAAATAATAATGGCTGGAAACCCAATGTCATTAGCCACTTTTAGATGAAAAAAAATACTGAAATTGCTTTTTTCATCTAAAAGTAGCTTATGAAATTGGCTTTCCAGTCATTATTTTCTTTAGTGCAACATGTAATTTTTTTAAATAATATGAAATATATTTTGGGGGGTTGGGTTCCGCTGTTTTTGACTCGCCATGTATGAATTCGGACGGTATGCGCCCAGAAAAATGCACATCCATTACGTTTGCATATAAAGGGCCCACGATAACCCGGCTGTATCGCTCAGGAAGCATCCATTATAAGAGTGGGGTTACAGTTCGCAGCATGCGTGATCAATGCACGCTTCTTGTGTTTCTTAACCCCGCCCCTAATAACCTTGGATCATTCGAAATACGCAGTGGATGGGGCGGGAACCAGTTTAGGTCTGTGGTTTGAGCCCACGCCCGTTTTCATAAAGTATTTGTTTTTGTTGGTTGGGATAGGTTTAATTGAAGGGAACTTACGAGAACCTAAGAGTCTTCCATCTCCACAGTTTGATATATATTTATGCTAGGGTACGTGAAGTGATTGGTTGAAATACGATGTGTGCTGCAGAAAAACAAATACGCCTCCCGAACTCTCTTTTTCTGGCCATTGAAGGGATACTTGTGCACGGAGTGCATAGTCAACTCAGGTGGTACCGTTGAGGTATGCGGCGCGCGGCGGCGCAGGCGGACTATAAAACATGATCAATTACCGACTTGATTTTAAGTCTATCACTTTTATTGTGATCCTTTATTGTGATCCAAAATTATGACACGGTATTGTTCTAAAGTCCATAACTGAAAAAGACATGAGCGACTTGAATGATTCTTTTACAAAATGAAATAAAGCTTACTACTTTCATTCACATCCTAGATCTTGAACGCGATATATGTAGAACGTCTTAACAATAATATGGGATGTCATGTTGAATCCTTTTTTTTACTCACCATGTAAAACAACTTTGAAAAAATCCGAAGGACCAAAACTTTAATAAATTGACATGGTTATGAGCGACATGTTTTGCTTCCGTTGCAAGGAGCACCGGTGCTTATGATTATTAGGTTAACAATATTATCAGTATAGTTAGATCACGGTGCAATTGGTAATACAAGCGTCCTTTGGGATACAAAATAATTATATTATATGGTTTTTCTTTGTTTGACCGGACATCATGCATGTGTTGATTATATTTCAGAAACCTCATACATAATTTCTTGAAAAACATAAAGAAGGACGACTTCAAGAACCTCACCGAACTTCGGTACTTGTAAGTATCAAATGAATTTCCCGATGCAGAACCTGATTTTTGGGATTACACCAGTTGGTTTTTTTTTTTCAAAATGGGACGCATTCGAGTCCATCACAAATCAGACCCAATCAGCTCACGAACTGTTCACCTTAACAAAGGGTTATAACCAACACAGGTATGCTTACCAGTGTCATTGTTAAAGGTTTATCCACTTTTATATTTTGTCACTGACGTGTGGTTTAGATGTGACTGGACTTTGTAAAAATGAAGACTTGTAGACTACATGTACATCCCTAAAAATGCACCATACATCATTAATATCTTTGGGACCATTAGATTTTTTTGGGACACTTTTTTTTTGGGGGGGGGGGGGACTGCTGGCACGTACAGCTTTGATAATGGGTTTTGGACGAAATAAGTTTAGCTTACAATTTATTTCACAATTATTGCAACCACAGACTTGATTTCGAGTAGGCAATTCTGGGGCGGATCACACAGATGTTCAAGGGGAATCTGGCTATGGGAGCAGTAAAGGTGATACCTTTTTTCTGAAGGACTTTCCTTTTTTTCTGGCGTAAATCCGGGTTTTTTTGGGGGGGGGGGGTGTTGAATCGGTACAACCGGGTTATTCAATGACAAAACTTTAAGGAATACGTGAAATACATGCTTATTGTATCGTAATATCGGTCTATTTTATTATATTTTGGTATGGTTTACCAAACTGAAAAAATGCTGGACTGAAAAATCCGTCGCGGTAGCTAACTCAGTATTTTTTTTTTTTACAAGACAATATTATTATCATCCACACAGTACAAAGTCTGAATAAGCTGCTCACTCCTATTAAATGTTTATGATGACATCAATTAACTTTTAAGGTTATTGCAAAAAATCATGTAGGCCGTTAAGGGTAAAATAGCCTAACCCCTTTAATATTGCTATTCACAAAGCCTATACATGCCCTTGAAAATAACTTCTTCTGTTTGTTTGATAGGCGCTTGGATGACAATCAGATATCTTATATACAAGGTGGATCGTTCCTACCTCTTAACAACCTTCAAGTCTTGTAAGTAGCTATTTTCATTACATTCTGCATTTTATTTCCATTTTTCCTTAAGCATGTCCAATAGAAGTTTTGGCGGATCTTCTCCAAAGTCCGTGCAACTCCCATGTGACCAGCTGTGGGTATGTCGTGGAAATGCCAAAGCACCTTCTTGTGTTTGGAGTTTGGGACTACGCATTTCTTAATTCTACTCGTACCATTTTCGGTACATGACACCTCCAAACACTTGCAGACGATCCCACTGTCTCCACAGTGCTTTCAGACGAACTGATCCAGCAGATATGTCTTGCCACTTGGGTATGTTCCGTCCTTCATTCAAAGCTTTTACAAGTTGAGCTATATCTGGATCATTTTCCTGTGCAGTCCTCAATTGGATTGGATCCCAGCCATCAAGCCATCCCTGAGTTGGTCGAAATTGTTCCATAGCGTCTGTACATTGCCGTCTGGTCATTACCATTCCAATGGACCGATCCAGTAAGCACCGCCCCATGGTGTTCTGACCAATCACAGCCGTGATTTATGTCCGACGTGCGTGCACAAAAGTCCGACGTGCGTGCACGCGCGTATGATGCGCGCGGCAGGAAAATGCAGTGTGGCATTGGAGAGGAGCACGTGTTATTTTGTCAAGTGCGCAGTGGGCGGGGCTTACTGGATCGGTCCATTGATACACCTGATGAATTCTGCTGGAAAGGTGCATTGGTCATGTATCTTACCTCATCGAAAGAGGACTCTTCATCTGGACGACCGCACTGATGGCACGGTGTACGAGATAAGCTGTCAGCATTAGTGTGACGTTTTCCCGGGCGATGGGAGATATGTAGATGAAAGTTACCAAGTTGTTCTAACCATCTAGCCATCTGACCTTCTGGATCCTTGATTTTCCGCATCCAACCAACTCACAGCAGCGTTATCTGTACACACTTCAACTCGCCTCCCGTAGAGATAATGTTTGTACTGTTTCAAGGCGGAGACTAAATCACACATTTCTTTACGGGTCACGCAATATCTCTGTTCTGCCTTTGTTAACGATTTGCTCATGAAAGCAATCACACGTTCCTGATCACCTTGTATCTGGAATAAGACAGCTCCCATCGCCTTGTCACTAGCGTCCGTATCTAAGACATATTGACCTTCTGCACACGGGTACGCCAAGATAGGTGTTGATGTTAGAGCCACTTTCAAAGTCTGAAAAGCCCCTTGGCACTCCCCTGACCAGATAAATTGCACATCTTTCTCAGTAAGCTTATGCAATGGGGAAGCTATTTTGGCAAAGTCTTTGACAAATCGGCGGTAATAGCTACAGAGTCCCAGAAAACTTCTAACTTGCTTGATGTTCACAGGTATAGGGCAATCTCTCACCGTTTCAATGTTTGCTGGATCGGTTTTAACACCGTCTGGTGTTACCACGTGACCTAGGAACAACACTTCTTTCTGGAAGAGTGAACACTTATCGGGTCGAAGTTTCAATCCAGCACGTTTGAGTCTGTCGAAAACGTTGGCTAGCCTTGAGAGACAATCGTCAACGGTGGCACTAAATACAATAATGTCGTCGATGTATACAAGACATTCTTCCCACAGGAGACCATGGAGAACAGTTTGCATCAAACGCTCAAACGTGGCTGGGGCATTGATCACACCAAAAGGCATGGTTCTGAATAAAACTCCCAAGGGGGTAACAAAAGCTGTCTTCTCCTTATCCTTTGAATCAATCTCTATCTGCCAGTAACCTGAACATAATTCCATTGTGCAGAACCATTCAGCACCGGACAAAGAATCCAGAGATTCATCAATGCGCGGTAAAGGGTATGCGTCAGGTATGAATCATGCATTTACTTTACGAAAATCAATGCAGAATCGCCATTCCCCAGACTTCTTCTTAACGAGAACAACTGGCGAGAGCCCATGGTGAGGAAAACGGTTTAATAATTCCTCTGTTCAGCATATTTGTAACTTCCTTACGCTCGATACATCGTCTTTCTATTGGTTGTCGCCTTGGTGCCTGTTTAATGGGTGGAGTGTTTGCCGTGTTGATTGTGTGTTTGACCAGATTTGTGCAACCAAGCTCTTCTTTGGATTTGGCGAATATTCCTTCGTATTTACTGAGTAACACCGCCAATGCCTGACTGATCGTTAATCTGGTCGTATGTTTTCGTTGATATCATCGTCACTGAAGAACCGGTGTCGACTAAGAAGTTGATTGCGATTCCATCTATCCTGCCTGTCACGTACATACCGTTGTGTTTATTCCAAGGACCTTTTCTTTCCCGGTCACCAGACCTAAAATCAAGGATCCCATTGTAGTCAGTCTTCTTAGGCCCATTATTCTCCACCCAGCTCTGGCCTAATAAGCTGGTGGATGCCCGTTTCCCGACCATTTTTGTCAGTTGTTGGCCTGAAAGGTCTCTTCACGTCGTGGTTGTCTTTGTCTGCGATGAGGACAGTTTCGTCTGATATGGACAACATTTCCACACTGAGAACAGACAATGTCTTGAATGTTCCTTTTCATGGGACAGTTCTTCCGTACATGTCCTGGGTTGTTACACTCACAACAAATCTCGTCGCTGAGCGACCGACGTCCAGTTGCCATGGGAGTTGTGTTCTGTCCCGCGTGCGTAATTTTTTTCCGAGGAGGGTAAGGGGCAATGTCATGAATAATTCAGTTTTTCCTTTGAATCATTGCAAGACTTAGGTTCTCGTTCTATTTTCCCCTTAATTTAAAACTATCTCAGTGATAAATTTGGAGAAGAAAAATAGCTGATGAAAATGAGCAGCGACAACGTGGATTCGAACCAGGGATCTTTGTATATAGCTCATCTCGCTATCCACTAGGCTACTGTGTGGTAGCTCGACGACAACCGTTCTTTAAAATGCTTTAATGTATTGTAACTACTTGAGTAACTAACAACAATGCTGTTGATGTCATTGTCCGTTCTCATGGATAAACATAATTTTCCCATCAAAAATACTGAATTATTCATGACATTGCCCCTAACCCTCCTAGGAATAAAAATTACGCGTCCCGCGTTTACTTTATTGCTTGGTACTGCGTACCCTCGTGTCCCCAAACCACCATCGGAAGTTCCTGTGTTATTGTGTTCCCGACTATCTAGCTGGAGACAATTTGGCCAACATAATTTTCCTCATTTTGGTCTGCCCTGTCGGTTTCTACACCCCTTAAATGACTTCTACTATCTTTAATCGATTCCCGGACAGCTTCATATTGCTCAATCACCAATACGGCGTCATTTATTATACTGCATCCTCTGTCAAAAAGTTTGAGCTTCAAACCAGGACCGACAGCATTTTTAAAAATGTCAGCAAATCCATCTGTGGATATGCTTTCTGTACCATACACCAAACATCATCTGCTAGTTTCTGTACTGGCTCGCCAGGTCTCCTGCTTCTTCCTACAAATCTAGCCTTCCACTGCTCTTGTTTCTTTCCGCTTCCAAAACGACTAGCCAATGCTGATTCCAAACTGTTGTAGTTCCCTTTAGTGTGTAACGGAAGCCAAGTGTAATATCTGTGGGCGTTACCTTGGAGTCGGAAAGCGAGCGTGTCTGCTTTTGTTTGGTCATCCCAGTTGCACAATTCAGCACACAATTGGAAATGTGTAATGTACTCATCCCAGTCTTCTTCACCAGTAAAAACATCCGGTTGTAGATCTTTAAGGTAATGGGACTTAACTTTGCACGGCAAAGGGGTATGAGGCTCGTGTTTTGAAGTCAAATTATTCTTTTCCTTTTGTTTCGGCAGGGGATTCTCCGAATTTTTGGCTGTCATGTACTCTTAGACGTCTCACACCCTCTGAAAGGTCAATGTCCTTTGCTACAAGAGTCTCAATCGCGTCCTGCTCTCCATCGGAAACACAGTCATCACTTGCATTAAGTTTTTTGTTTGGAGAAAACTCTGATTCTTCCGTTTCCTCTTTGTTTCTTATTTTGAACGTTATGTCCTCATCGACGTCATAGGTATCAGGAGAAGCTAAAGCCGTTTCACTTGCAAAGCTCGCCGTTACCATACAAACAGAGTACTTCCACCGATCCTATACAACTGTCACTGTCACATACAACACTGCTTTTCCACCAGTAAACTCTGGTGGAACTTCGGTGGAATACCCCGTCCACCTACTACCTACATACATGTATGGTGGAAACTGCTTTTCCACCAGTAAACTCAGGTGGAACTGCGGTGAAAAACTCTGTCCGCCGACTACTCGTGTTGGAAACTGCTTTCCCACCAATAAACTCTGGTGGAGCTACGGTGGAACACACCGTCTACCTACTACCTATAGTGGAAACTGCTTTTCCACCAATAAACTCTGGTGGAACTTCGGTGGAAAACCCTGTCCGCCGACTACCCGTGGTGGAAACTGCTTTTCCAACAGTAAACTCTGGTGGAACTGCGGTGGAAAACTCTGTCCGCCGACTACCAGTGGTAGAAACTACTTTTCCACCAGTAAACTCTGATTGGCTACAAGTTTCGTGGAGCGTGGTCACTGCACGGTCGAGTCACGAGATGGCGCACTCATTTTTCAAATACATGCGCAGAAGGAGCTCTCCGCGGCGCTTAGCGTAATTTTTATTCCTAGGAGGGTTAGGGGCAATGTCATGAATAATTCAGTAGTTTCGATGGGAAAATAATGTTTATCCATGAGAACGGACAATGACATCAACAGCATTGTTGTTTGTTACTCAACTAGTTACAATACATTAAAGCATTTTAAAGAACGGTTGTCGTCGAGCTACCACACAGTAGCCTAGTGGATGAGCTTATGGATACAAAGATCCCTGGTTCGAATCCACGTCGTCGCTGCTCATTTTCATCATCTATTTTTCTTCTCCAAATTTTTCACTGAGATAATTTTAAATTAAGAGGAAAATAGAACGAGAACCTAAGTCTTGCAATGATTCAAAAGTAAAACTGAATTATTTACGACATTGCCCCTAACCCTCCTAGGAAAAAAATTACACCGGCGCTTAATGCCAAGACTATTTATAAATAATGACATCATAAACAGAGACGACTGCAGGTCGTCACAATATCGTTGAATGTTTAAAATGTGTTCATGTATTAGCTTCATTTCTTTAATATTTCTGAGATACTTGAATTCGTAAATAATGTTCGTCGTATGTTTCACCATTGTACTTTTACTAAGGCACAGATCCAGATGGGATTCCTCAGCTCTCTCTCTCAATGTTTTTTCTCTCATAGAAATACATTAAAAATGATGTGACCCCCCCCCTGCTCTGATACCAAAAAACTTTTGATAATAATACTGTTTATCCACCTTTTGAGTAGTTAATGCGGTGCCCGCTGCTATGTACATCAGATTCGAACTAGCCAACTAATCCCGGTAGCTCGATGGTTGAGTGGTAAGACATCTGCACTAGAAAGCAGGTGGTCGTGGGCTCGATTCCCACCCGAGTGATTTTTTTTCTCCAACTTTCACTCGGGAGGTAACACACTGAGTATACAGTGTTAATGCGTCGGTATAGGGAAAAACCTAATTCGATTTACATCACCCGACGCAAAATTCCATCTCATGAATACTGTTTATAATATGAACCTGTGCACAGAATTCGGTCAGAGCCTGCTGGGTTATGGGGTTACCCCCACCTCCACTCTACCAATTGATTTTACCAAGTATCCGGAGTAAAAAAAAAAAAAAAAGTGTACATTTCAGCATTTATTTTCTGATGAACCCCCAATCCCCCTGCAAAAATTCCGGGATCCGCCCCTGTTCCTTATGACTTAAACTTTTCTTCAATCAGTCTTGTCTTGTTACAGGATTTTATCCTACAACATATTGTCTACAATCCCTTCCAAACTCTTCTACGAAGAAGGCACAGAAAAAAAGATATCGCAAATGTAAGTTCGTAATTTTGTTTCTTTAATCATCCACAACAATTCTTTGCAAGTACAATACTTCCATATGTAACCGAGCAGTTGCTTGAATGCTATTAGGTGTACATTTCATTGACATTGACTTAATGATTGACAAAGTTTAAAGATAACTCAAACTGATTATTAATCCCATCTGAACGTGAAATATCACTATTTGTACTCTTTAAACTTGGTGTTGATAAGATTGGATTTTGGTTGGCACTGATAGCCTCCGTTCGGCTCAGCTCGGGTAAGCTTGCTTTGGCTCGGCTCGAATCGACTAGAGTTCGGTCCGGCTCGGTTTGCCTGGGCTTGGAACGGCTTTGCTCGATTTAGCTCAGCTTTGCTCCGCCTAGTTAAACATGAATATCGGTTTAGTATATACATGTATTTAGTTGGACCCCTTAATTAATTCGCATAACCTACTGTATCCCATAGCAATGGTGACAACTTACGGTGTACAAAAAAAAATGCTGAAGGAAATGTGAGCGCCGAAAAGCATAGGGGGTAGGTCGACCGATAATCAATGCACGTTCATTGACTGAGACCTGTATGGGTCACGCGCAAAGGGAAGCACTTGCTTGTGGTGGTTCAGGTATATCCAATGGAGCTAGGACTGAAGAAAATACGATTGCTCCCTTATTACAGATCAGTCTGCCTCGTTTTATTTATCAAAATCTTTCCTCAATTGGGCATCCTCTCTTTTCATGACCGTAGAAGTTTTCATTTGTTTTCATTTAATCAACAGTTACTTCACCAACAATAACATAACAGAAGTATCGGCTGATGCTTTCTTAGGAGTGAGCTTCATTGACTTACTGTAAGTAGCATCTGTTCCGATGTTGTAAGGTCTGTGTTCGGTTACCCGTAAGGGCTAGTAAAGTGATGAGGTAAACGCCATGTCAGGCTTTATACACTCACAACATCCAAACATCCACGAACGTACCAAACGACCAATGAGAAAACGACCCTAAAAGTCAGCTTCTGTTATTAGCATAATGAGAACCACCGCCAAAACATCACGCTAACAGTTGGACCAGCGCGTTTGTCCCAGATCCATTTGATTTGCAAATAAATAGTGGCCGCAAGAGTTAGCTGTATGTTCCCGCTGGAGTTAGCGGGTGGCGAGGAGACATTTTGGCCAGCGGGTACCGTGCGGACGGCTAAATGATGATTTCGGATTCCGCAAACAAATTGCAATGCATGAAACACGCACTCGGCCAAGTACTGTATTGAATGCGATACCGGTACCTGAATTATCTACAAGTAGGCCTACTCCCGTTTCAAAAGTCTGGATTTTCGTTGTGTGATGGACTAGAAAGAGGACCAACGCTGACAGAAAAACAGCTGAAATATGGCAAATCTTGCAATCAACCTATAAATTACCAAAGTCAAAGTATTATTACATTGTTTTCTTCCAGATCTTTGGGAATGAATAACTTACAGTCTCTTTCTGATGATCTGTTTGCCAACATGACCATTCAGCGGTTGTAAGTTACACCGAAATATAGTACCAAGTATTAACATAACAAGTAACACAGAAAAAAAAAAACATTGAACACGTCATGAAAAAAAATGTTGACAATATGCCTACTTCTTTGTTGGTATACGATCGGAGACGAGAATTCATACCGCATATTTTTATAATTTTGAAGACATTTGCAGTGAATCTTAAAAAAATAAGATCGCAGAGATATTTCATCTCCAAAAATTAGCGACAAGAAAATATGGAGGAAAAAATTATCATTACAAAGAATCTTTAAAACAAGCCCATCTGCTGACGTTTCCATTCTCAATTCACAGAAAATAAAGTTGTAAAGACCCATATGATGCTTTTGTCTAACGATTTATTTCCCCAGGGACCTGTCCTACAATAGATTCACTTCATTTCCGGAGGATCTTCTACGGTTCAAACACGAACTCCAATATCTCCAGTTAGGATACAACAGCATAACATGTCTTACAAAAGGGATGTTTGACGGACTAAAATCCTTGGTCTTATTGTAAGTTTTTGTTCATTTTTCGTTTTCTGACGATTTAGGGATTGTTAAAGGGAATTAACAACTCACAACCAACACACCAAGCTCTAAGTAAAATAGTATCGTCCAGTGGATCTTTGACAACATTAACATTCAGTGGTTGTAAGTTACAACAAAATCTGATACCAATCATAAAAAATATAATAAAGAAGTTGAATATGACAAATACTACAACAATAATACAAACTGTAAGAACGTCATGCAAATAAGGTCAGTTAGCCTAAACACAGTATATGGCTACTTGTTTGTTGACGTGCTTTTCCAGACGAGAATGCATATTTTCATAACACTTAAGAAATTTGCAGTAAAGCTTACAGAAAAGATAGCAGGGTTGTTTCAACGCAAAAGATAAGACACACAAATAAAGAGGAAAAATATCATTACGAAGAAAAGAAGCCTTTTAGCTCCCATTCCATGCTCCATTGCCGAGAACACCCCCAGAACACCCATTCACACTCAGACAAGTGTGTATTGTCTGCAATCGGCGGGGGACCCCTATTGTCCCTTTTTTTGTTTGAACTTTAACTTTTCAGGAAGACCTGCAATATGTTTTGTACACGATGGTAAATTAGGACATTCGGGAATTGGGTACCTTATTGTCTTGAATTGTTCAACGTCCCTATTGAATGTAGAAACAAATTCCAGAACACAAGTTTACGTTACATACCTAGTGTGGACATTCCTTTGTTTTCGTGTAGTTAAGAAAAACCTGTGAACAAAATCACTTTAGTCACACTGTGAAACTCTTTCAACCCAACTTGTTTTATATAATTCCTTTAACGAGGGATAAACCTAACCCAGATTAGAATTGCCTCTAAACACGTTTTCCAAAGACGGGGAAACCTTGTGTGGACGTGGGCAAGTCCACACAACGTATCTGAAACCTGGTTTATGGGGACATATTTTGTTCGGAGGTCCACACAGTGAATGTAATGCTTGTACTTCAGTACACGCCAGAACACCACATCTTTGTAAACACAGGCAACCCCCTAGTGTCCCTAATCGTCATTCCTTTGTTTGTACACGTATTGTACACGAATTTCAATCGTGGTCAATCGTTGACGTATTGTTTGTGCCATAACCCTTGATATGATTATAGATAATGAATGGGAGATTTGCGGTAACACTTTGGGAATGATATGAGTTGTGTGGTTAATTCCAATCATTGATCACGTCCCCCATGCAAACCTGTCAGTCTCACTTAATTATAAATACAACATATTTCAAGTTTTATATCTTTAATTAACATTTTCGTGCCTCAGAAGTTTATCAGACAACAAATTATCTGCAATCCCTTCTAAACTCTTCTTCGAAGAAGGCAAGAAAAGATTGATAGTGGAAATTTAAGTTCTTTTTCATATTCACAACACCTGCATTGTGGGTGGGTAGGTCGGCCTGTGAATTGGCCATTATTATGTTGTCTTGATATTTTCCCCATTCAATTCGACGTAGCCAAAGCCAGGCTGGAAGGAAAAAATAGTCTGGTTCCTTTTTGAACAAAAACAAATGTCATTCAGTGCTGTTGGATTGGATACAGGAAACATGACTGAAATGGTGGCAGCATGTTAAAGGTGTATTGTCAATGCACGTTCATTGACTGATCAATGTATGGGTCACGCGCAAACGGAACTAGTGGAATGGGATTTATCCTATGTTAATAGCTAAGTTTCATGACTTACAAGTTCTCGTGTATTACTCATTTAATCAACAGAAACGTCAACCACAATAACATAACAGAGGTATCGCCTGATGCCTTCTTAGGAGTGAACTCCATTGAATATCTGTAAGTAGCATTTGTTTAGAGGCTACCAGATGGAGATCTGCCCAATATTCCAAAGGTTCAATCGTTCGAAGATGAATTGATCCGAAGGTTCTCTGGTCAGAATTTAGAATAAGGTTAATTAGTCCGAAGGTGTAAAATTCTGAAACAAAAACAAGGTTCAATAGTCAGAAGGTTCAGTATTCCGAAGGCATGCAATGTTTGATAGTCCAAATTGACAATTAGGTTCGATGGTCCGAATAGACGATAGGGTTCGATAGTCCGAATTGACAATAAGGTCAGACAGTCCGAATCGACAGTATAAGGCCCGATAGTCCGAATTGTCGGACAGACAGACTTTAGCGTCCATTTAGACTATCGAACCTTATTCGATTCGGACTTCGAACCATATTATCTATTCGAACTATCGAGCATTCGGAATAATTAACCTTATTCTATTTTCGGGTTAATGGGCCATTCGGACCATCGGACCTTCAGATTAGCGAACATTTGGCCTATTGAACCTTCGGACTATTGAACCTTCGGACTAACGAACCTTCGGACTAATGACCCTTCGGACTATCGAACCTTCGGACTATCAAACCTTCGGACAATCGGGCTGTCACCGTTAGATCTATGTGTCATCTAGCCTCTAAAGCCTATAAAGTGAATATCAAACGGCTTATCACGTTCAATACAAATAAAATATTTATGTTTATACAACACCTGAATAAATCCCCTCATCTGATTGGGGGATCGTTGATCACATGTCATTGAATTATTCGTCCCAACCGCGGCGTGCGCGTGGTGCGCAGCGCACAGTGCAACGGAAGTTCGATTGCACGGTGAATAGAACGAGGCGAAGCCGAGTGGAATGGAACATTTCATCTGTCACCGAATAAAATTATTCTTACCATTGCACGAACGTGAAACATTCATTATTTGTTTTATATAACACCTGAATAAATCCTCGTCATCTGATTGGTTTACTTTTATAGCCAATTTAATTTATTCAGGTTAAAAACTGTTTGAAAGTTTGACAAGGAAGTTCATCATATTTAATTTATGCAAACTGTTCAACAGGTTGAGAACCATCATATTCAAGTAATCTCGATTTTAAAACAGCACCACCGCCAGCAGCGATGACACCGTGCAATGGAAGTTCTTTTCACCGTGCAATGGAACTTCCATTGCACTGTGCGCTGCGCGCCGCGCGCGCGCCGTGCGTTGGGACGAATAATTCAATAACATGTGATCAATGATCCACCAATCAGATGACGGGGATTTATTCAGGTGTTGTATAAAAAGCAAATAACGAATGTTTCAAGTTCGTGGAATGGAAAGAATAATTTAATTCGGTGGCAGATGAAATGTTCTATTCCACTCGCCTCATGAAATTATTCTTACCATTGCACTCACAAACATTCATTATTTGTATACTGTTTAATGCGTCAATTTGGAGACAATTCTTTACGAAGGCTCGCACAAACATTTCGGTGCATTAAAGGAGAGTTTCGTCAGGACTTTTATAAGGTTTAAACGTTCAATCGAATGTTTAATCCTTTAATCGAATGACAAAGATCTACTGATGTTATATAAAACGAATAATGGATGTTGTGCATTCGAGCAGCGGTGATCATATTTGTATTCGTTAGAAAATGGAATGTTCCATTCAACGAGACGAAGCCGAGTTGAATGGACCATTCAATCTTTCAACTCATGAAGCTCTTCTGCGAAAAAAATAGCGGAAATGTAACTCTATTACATTGTGTTTGTATCCACAGCATTTTTCGTGCAACCATACTTCAAAAAAAGTTATTTATTGTTTTAGTGACGTTCTGCATGTAGCAGAAAAATATGTGTCATAATTATATGTCAGACTTTTCTGATTCTTTAAAAAAGGTTAAGGGATTTAACATCTCATAAGCAACACCCCAAGCCCTCAAGGATCTAGAAACACTCAAGCCTCCAAAATAAAATCCATTTACGATCTATTCATAACTCAAATCCCAACTAATAACCCCACACCCAAAAATGTTATTTTTTAATGTAAGCAGACAAAAACACAAAACCAAGTGGCGACTTCAAATCACTGAAACATTCATCTAAGCTTTTATCTGATCTCTTCTTCCTACAGAGTAAAAACCTGCTCCATCCGACTAAAACAAGCAGAGACAAGACGATTTTGAGACAAATTCATTCAACCGAAAAGACCGAAATTTCAATACATAATGACTGCAAAAAGATGTGCAAACAGAAGTCGTTACATTTCTCACAAAATATAACCGCACATGAGTATTTTATTTTGATGTAGCATATTTATTAAACTCTTGTGTGTAATCCGTGAAAATGTCATGGAAACCCATTCATGCAAACCAAAGCAGTAACATACTGTAAAGGGATTTTTTTTGTTTTACTAATCCAATGGGAATTACACATTGCATTGGAAATCACACAACCGGCAATCTGCAATGGTTCTTTTCATTAACCTTAGAACTTGTGAAAAATACATTGCTCTTTATAATCTGTTGTGTGTTTGGTTTGCACGAATGGATTGTCATAACATTTTCGCTGTGATTATACCCAATAGCATAAACAATTCTCCATCAACATGAAATGCTATTTTGCATACTGTTTGAGATAATATTATTTAAAGCTGTCTGCTTGCACATTTTTGTGGTCACCCTGTGAAATTCATTTTTCAAATTGTGATGACTGCCATTCTAATATCAGCTGGTCCCTATGGGATCACTTTTGGAAATAACAGAATGTTGCACGAAATCCACAACAAATACCTGTACTTTGTAAATATAATCACAAATGAAAAACCTCTCCAGGTTTAGATCTTCAATCAGTCTTGTCTTGTTACAGGGATTTATCCGACAACATATTGTCTACAATCCCTTCCAACCTCTTCTACGAAGGAGGCACAGAAAAAAAGACGATGTAAGTTCATAATTTTGTTTCTTTACTCATCCACAACAATTCTTTGCAATTCTTTGTACAATACTGCAATATGTAACCAAGCAGTTGCTTGAATGCTATTAGTTTACGGAGCTAGGACTGAAGAAAACACGATTGCTCCCTTATTACAGATCAGTCAGCCCCTTTTATTTATCAAAATCTTTCCTCAATTGGGCATCCTCTCATTTCACGACCGTAACAGTTTTCACTTGTTCTCATTTAATCAACAGTGAATTCAGCAACAATAACATAACAGAAGTATCGGCTGATGCTTTCTTAGGAGTGAGCTCTGTTGAGTTACTGTAAGTAGCATCTGTTCCGATGTTATAAGGTCTGTGTTCGGTTACCCGTAAGGGCTAGTAAAGTGATGAGGTAAACGCCATGTCAGGCTTTATACACGCACAATAATTATATACTGTGCCTGTGTTGATTTTGAGAAGATTCTCCCACACCTTGGTCCAAACATCCACGAACGTACCAAACGACCAATGAGAAAACGACCCTAAAAGTCAGCTTCTGTTATTAGCATAATAAGCACCACCGCCAAAACATCACACTGACGGTTGGACTAACGCGCTTGTCCAGGTCCAGTTAATTTGCAAATAAATAGTGGCCGTGTTACAACTGATAATGTAGTAACAAACGGATAACGTATCACCAACAGATAATGTGTCACAAATTCACTGATATTGTATCACAAACCGATAATGTAGCAAAAAGTGACTGATAGTGTAGTAAAATTGGTATCCGATAATGTATCACGTGTCGACGGATAATGTAATTACCAAAAAAAGGTATCCGATAATGTATCACCTCAAAACGGATACTGTATCATCCGATAACGTATCAAAAATCAACCGATAATGTATCAGTATGGGAAAAGGTGGAATGTTACAGATTTATTGAGTGCACGGTCGGGCACAATTACCCGACAACCGTTTAGAATTGTTCTGATAAATCTTTCTTTCTTTTTCAAACAATATTTTTTTTCTCCTAAACGGTTTATGATAGGAAATTGTAACTTCTACACGTTATCAACCGTCATCCTGAGTGGTGTGTATTACTCTGACAACACGATGGCGTTATCATCAGGTGTCAAGTTCAAGCAATTTAAGCTGAACAATGATTAATTAATAGTCTTTCATATATTACTCTTGAACGAAATAATCAGTGAAGGTTGGGTATTGTACATCGGAGAGGGGTCGTTATCCGTGTCCATCGCAGCTCATTACCAAAAAGGCAAAAACTATTGAGAAAACAGATGCTTGATGCTGCCATTTAATTCGTACATGTCTAACACGCATATGACTGGCATTTTTATGGGTGGATACCTATGTTCCCCGATACCGATGTTCACCAACCCTTACCCTAACGTACCTTAAGGGGTACCTTAAGTTAGTGGGGCCGAACCAACACGTTATCTGAGGTTGCGGTGATCAATAGTTATGGGCCTACTTATTCCACCTCGCTTTCCACGACGACGCAACCGCTTTCGTCTTCCAATCTTAGGGGACATCTGACCTTGACAATGATGAGTCTGGCATGGCTGACGCAGAAGGTTGAGGGAGTCTAGAGTCTGGCAGCTTTCAGCCGACAGAGGACATTTTGAGAAGTTGGTTCTCAATCCGTGCAAAAAGGTGGCTGCATATTTAATATGTGGCAAAGCCGATGTCGATGACGGAAGCGTAGTCTTGTTGGGGAGATTATCATGCCTCATGATTGTGAAGCACTTGACCGGCTGATTCACAGTGGGGAGATCCGTGCCTCTCAATAGGATGCCAGATGTCAAGACAAAAGGATGCGCTGACAATAGAGAACTGGTGTCTCTGGCTGATGTGTATGTAGGTATACTCGAGTACTGGTACAAACAGGATACCAAAATCAACCTTACAATTCCTCCAACTGGTAGCCGGTAATCGAATCCAGATGACCTCATAGTGCTCTATGGATCTAATCAGGCACGTTTGTAGAAACTGACCGGTAAAAATACCAACATTGAGGAAAATAAAGAGATTTTCCTAGAGAGTGGTGGTGAAAGCTACCACACGGAGTGCGAATCTTCAGAAACGGTATGGGTGAAAATCAACATCAAGGGCTGTAAGATGCTGTTCGTTGGGGCTTGCTATCGTGCAAAAGTTGATGATACTACTACACTGGAGGCATTAGATTCATCTCTTCATAAAATATCTGGACATGGTAACAATACAGTTATGCTCGGTGGGGACTTCAATCTCCCTGGCTGGGATTGGTCAACTAAATCTCTCAAACACCAATGTTCATTATCCATCAGTTCCCAGAAATGTTGGTGAAATACTAGATGACAACGGCTTGGCTCAGTCTTGTCTTGGAAATATTCTCGACCTAATCATTACAAATCGCTCTAACCAAATCAACAGGACACAGGTTATCCCTGGTATCAGCGATGACAACATAGTCTACACAGAATTAGATGTAAAACCAGCGCACAGAAAACAACTTCCTAGGAGAGTGCCCTTGTACAGCAAGGCCAACTGGGAAAGTTTTCATCATCATGCCTCCCAAATTGCTGATCAAATTTCCAACAGTTGATCAGTTGAGGGATATATCCTCAAGCAAGGCATCCATGAAGGGATTCAATTATTTATTCCTCATAGATCAACCAAGTCCAATGATTCTCACCCTTGGATCCCAGCCCAACGTAGAAGGAAAATTCGCCGCAGGGACAAAGCCTATAGATTAAGCAAAAGATTTGGCCGACCTCATCAGGAAGCTAACATTAAAAAACTCAAGGCAGATGTCCAGCGTGAGCTCCGACAGGCGTACTGGAGTAGCATAGAAAATCTTATCACCCCACAATCAACAGGTGTCAGCAACTTCTGTAGTATGAAGAGGTTTTGGACATGTATCAAACACCAGAGATCTGATTTCGTCGGTGTCTCCCCTCTGAAAGTGGACGGCAAGTTAATCACGGATGCACAGCTCAAAGCCAAAATACTGAACAAACACTTTCAGTCGGTTTTCACACAAGAGACTGATTTCCTCTGTCCTTCACCTGACACAGTCACACCCCCATGCCAGATGTCAATATAAACAAGCCAGGCGTGCTTAAGCTGTTGAAAATTCTGAAACCAGGTAAAGCGGCAGGCCCAGACAACATCAGCCCACGTGTCTTGAAGGAGCTGTCTGATGAACTGGCAGACCCACTCACAAGAATATTTCGCAAATCATTCCAAGAAGGGCAAGTACCGGTCGAATGGAAACATGCCAACATTACTCTCATCTTTAAGAAAGGTCAGAAGTATCTCCCGTCAAACTACCGTCCTATAAGCCTCATGTGTGTAGCATCGAAAGTCATGGAACATATTCTGTTCAGCAACATTATGCATCACGCTAGCACTCATAATATAATATACCCACTCCAGCATGGATTTCATGCAAAAAGGTTGTGTGAAACCCAACTCATTCAGTTTATTGATGATGTCACCAGTAATATGCAGAGCGGCTTACAGACTGATGTGTGTATCCTTGACTTCTCCAAGGCATTTGACAAGGTCGGGCATCGCAGACTTCTGGAAAAACTCAAGTGGTATGGCAATACGGGTACAACACATAACTGGATAGCAAGCTTCCTTAACAACAGATCACAGGCAGTGTTTGTGGATGGTTTCACCTCTGGCACTGTTCCAGTCACCTCCTGGGTACCACAAGGGTTGGTACTTGGGTCATGCCTCTTCCTATTTTACATCAACGACATTGCTAGTTGTCTCACTTCACCAACACATCTCTTTGCTGATGACACGATTCTGTCTCTTGCAGTCTGATCTCAATTTGTTAACTACCTTGGAGAAGACCTGGCAAATGCAATTCATCCCAGAAAAAAGTTAGGTGAGCATAACACCCAAGAAAAAACCTGTTGTCTACAAGTACACTCTTCACGGTCATGAAATCCAACATGTGCAGTCATGCAAATACCTGGGCGTCACCGTCACACATGATTTGAAATGGAACAATCGCATCAACAATATTGCATCAAAAGCCACAACCTCCTTAAACTTCCTGAGACGCAACCTCAAAGTCCGCAATTTACACATTTAGCAATTAGGATACAAGTCTCTTGTTAGGTCTCGTATGGAATATAGCTCAGTAGTCTGGGATCCGTACACAAAGAATATTAGTAGCCAACTGGAAATGGTGCAGAGGCGTGCAGCAAGATTTGTTCTGAATCGCTATCATCAGACGTTGTTGAAGCAATGCTGAAATCTCTGCAGTGGCAAACCCTTGAAGATAGGCGTACAATAGCAAGACTCACGATGTTCTACTAAATTCACCGTGGTTTGGCTGCCGTCGACATGCCATTTGAGTCCAAGAATTTAGATGCTCCTACCCGAACAGAAAACTCACAAGCCTACAAAATTCTGTCTTGCTCCAGAGAATATTACCAGATGTCCTTCTTCCCCCGCACTGTAAGTCAATGGAACAAGCTTCCCGAGTCTATTGTAGAGACTGGCAACCCTTCAAAATTTATGCAGATTCTAACTACATGTACTAATGGGACTTCTATGTCAAAATAGTAGTCTACGCATTCCATCCGCAAGTTGCGAACCAAACAATGTGCCCCAGTCTTCAACATTATGAAGTTGACGTAGAGCTTGGAGGAAGAAGAGACGGCGCTGCACACATATCTCATCTCCGTAGTCCTCCACCATCCCCAATACAAGAAAACGTCTGGTTGTGCAAAAAAGGTTCATTCATGGCTTTCTTATTTGTCCATCCACTGACTTAAGTTAGATTGTACGCCTAACTTTCTATTTTGTGTGGGTGTTGTGGGGGGGGGGGTCTTTTTCGCATTTTCGATTTTCGCACTGTCGGAGGAATACCTCTCCTTTACAATGCTACCCCTCACACTCCCGCGACAACCGTCCACGTATGGTTATGAATAGGACATAGTTATTTTAATAATTAGCAAATACCGCAGAACGTTAGAAATAATGACTTGACTCATAATTTGCATATAATTTACCCACCATCAAATATCATATCTCATTGTTTCCCCAAAACCCAAGTTAAGTGGGACCTGTACGTATGTTGGTTTTCAGTAATGAGCAAAACAACTGATCACATTGAATAATAATTTTGGGAAATATGATTTGTAAGCATTTCAAAATGTGATTCCACAGTTCGCCAACGTAGCAGCCCCATTTCATCGCTGATCACGAAGTGGCAATAATTAACCTCCTTATCTAGAATAAAGTATAGTTTCAATGGGTGCGCTGTTCAAATCCAACCTTCATTAACACTATGTTACATATTACTACAGTACAAATACCCCCGTAGCCCAGCTGGCTCTGTCCGATTCTTTGCACAGGCGAACATTATTACCAGTATAATTATTTTGGGGTGTCAGAGCAGGGGGGAGGGGAGTTTCACATTATTTTGTTTGTGTATTTCTAAAGAAAACAAATTAAAAAGGGGAGCGGGTTTTTTTGGGGGGACCCCCCTGTGGATCTGCGCCTGATGGTACTAATAATAATTACCTCTATGCTCGCCTGTTCACAACAATCTGACACAGAGGCGTAGCCAGGGGGAGTAAAGGGGTATTTATACACTATTACGCTATACTGTTCATGATCGTTAGAATTGAACAACGACCCCATTGGAAGAATGGTACCAGCCCCCCCCCCCTCCCCAACACACAGACACACACACGCACGCACACAGTCTTTTTTACTATACGCCTGAGGACAACTATTGTGTTTTCCTTTGTCCCTCTAATATAACACTTTCCCATAGACTAAGCACATAACCGTACGATCGAGGACCGGTTTTAACAATAGGCACCGTCGTCCGAGGGTCAAAGGCTCCTTTGTGCTCCTTTTGTTGTCTGTCCCCGAGCGTAATACAATACAAGAGCACAAGGGCGCACCCACACACAGGCATAGAAGTGGGGTACTACCTTTGTTCTCGTGTACTAAAATTTTGCAACGTCGCACACTTATGTCAAAATGATATTATTTTTAACCATAGTTAATTTCCTGGGCTAAAATTCGGACTTAATAGCCCTTTTCTAAAACTCTTCCATTTGCGACTAATCAACCCACCTTGGAAATTCCTAGTTTTTGAGTAAAATCCATATATCTATTTTCGTGAAAAACTTGTGGGGTACCAAAATGGTACCCCACAAGTCGGTGGGCATTCCTTGTGGGGTACCTCCCAGTGTTCCGGTACCCCACAAGGCAGTGTTTGTACACGCACACGCTTACATAGGCATAGAAGTGGGGTACTACCTTTGTTCTCGTGTACTAAAATTTTGCAACGTTGCACACTTATGTCAAAGTGCTCTTATTTTTAACCATTAGTTAAATTCCTGGGCTAAAATTCGGACTTAATAGCCCTTTTCTAAAACTCTTCCATTTGCGACAAATCAACCCACCTTGGAAATTTCTAGTTTTTGAGTAAAGTACATATATCTATTACGTGAAAAAACTTGTGGGGTACCAAAACGGTGGGTGGGCATTCCATGTGGGGTACCTCCCATTGTTCCGGTACCCCACAAGGCAGTGGTTGTACACGCACACACACACACACTTTTGGATTTTACGGAGAGGCCAAGTGTCCGGAGAAAAACCTGTCTTCATTTAAAATCGTCCTGGATCCGCCCCTGATAAGAAAGACGGTAAACGATTAACGTACTGTTGTTTTCCATTTGAGATTTGTTTGAATTTTGTGAGCGCAACTTTGATTCAGCCCGTGCAAGCAATAAGACATAACACAAATTTTATATAGGCCTACCTTTTCCCATACTGATACATTATCGGTTGATTTTTAATACGTTATCCGTTGATACTGTATCCGTTTTGTGGTGATACATTATCGGATACTTTTTTGGTAACAACATTATCCGTCGACACGTGATACATTACCGGATACAAATTGTACTACACTATCAGTCACTTTTTAAGTCAATATCAGTGAATTTGTGTGACATTATCGGTTGGTGATAGCTTATCCGTTGATTACTATATTATCAGTTGTAACAGGCCGCAAGAGTTCGCTGTATGTTCGCGCTCGAGTTAGCAGGTGGCGAGGAGACATTTTGGCCAGCGGGTACCGTGCGGACGGCTAAATGATGATTTCGGATTCCGCAAACAAATTGCAATGCATGAAACACGCACTCGGCCAAATATTGTATTAAATGCAACACAGGTAAATTATCTACAAATAGACCTACTCCCATTTCAAAGGTCTGGATTTTCGTTGAGTGGTGTTTAGAAAGAGGATCGACGCTGACAGGAAAACAGTTGAAATATTGTTATGGCAAATATTGCAATCAACCCAAATAAATTACCCAAGTCAAAGTATTATTACATTGTTTTCTTCCAGATCTTTGGGGATGAATAACATACAGTCTCTTCCTAATGATCTGTTTGCCAACATGACAATTCAGCGGTTGCTGTAAGTTACACCAAAATATAGGATCAAGCATAAACATAAAGAAGTTTATGACAAAAAGTAACACAAAGAAAACAAACTTTGAGAACGTCATGAAAAACAAACGTCAACAAAACACAGTTTATGCCTACTTCTTTGTTGGTATACGATTGGAGACGAGAATTCAAACCGCATGTTTTCATAATGCTTAAGACATTTGCAGTAAAGCTTAAAAAATAAGATCGCAGAGATATTTCAAAATATAGAGGAAAGTTATCATTATAAAGGATATTTAAAACAAGCCCATCTGCTGACGTTTTCGTTCTCCATTCACAATAAATAAAGTTGTAAAGACCCATATGATGCTTTTGTTTAACGATTTATTTCCCCAGAGACCTGTCCTACAATAGATTTACTTCATTTCCGGAGGATCTTCTACGGTTCCAACACGAACTCAAATTTCTCCAGTTAGGATACAACAACATAACATTTCTTACAAAAGAGATGTTTCACGGACTAAAATCATTGATCGCAGTGTAAGTTTTTGTTTATTTTTCGTTTTCTTACGATTCAGGAATGGTTAAAGTGATTTAACATTTAACAACTCACAACTCACAACCAACACTCCAAGCTCTTAGTAAAATAGTCTCTTCCAGTGGATCTTTTTTGACATCAACATTCAGGGGTTGTAAGTTACAACAAAATCTGATACCAAGCATAAACATTATATTAATGAAGAAGTTGAATATGACAAATACTACAAAAAGAAAACAAACTGCAAATAAGGCCTATAAAACACAGTTGCTACTTTTTTTTGGTGTGCTATTTCATACGAGAATGTATATTTTCACAATACTGAAGAAATTGGCAGTAAAGCTAGGCCTACGGAAAAGACCGCAGAGATGTTTCAATTCATAAGATATAGACACAAAAATATAGAGGAAAAAATATCGCTACGGAGAAAAGAAGCCCTTCAGCTCCCGTTCCATTCTCCATGGGCAAGAACACACGAGAACAGCCCATCACACTCAGATTGCCTGCAGTCGGGGACCCCCTATTGTCCCTCTTTTGTTTGTAGTCTTTTTTAGGAAGGCCTTCCATTAGTTTTGTACACGATCGCGAATTGGGGACCCTATTGTCCTCTATTGTTCAACGTCCCTTATTGAACGAAGAAACAAACTCTAGAACACCCACATGTTTATGTTACATAGTATGGACATTCCTTTGTTTTCGGGTAGTTAAGAAAAACCTGTGAAAAAAATCTTTGTAATCACACTGTGAAAACTCTTTCAACCCAATGTTTTTCTATGATTGCCTTAATAAACCTAACCCCAAAATGTCTCTAAACCTGTTTTCCATAGAGGGGGAAACCTTGTGTGGACGTGGGCAAGTCCACACAACGTATCTGAAACCTGCTTTATGGGGACATATTTTGTTCGGAATTCCACACAGTGAATGTAATGCTTGTACCCGAGCACACGCCAGAACAACTATCTTTAATAAACACCGGCAATCATGGACCCCCAATATTGTCCCTAATGCCAAAAAAAAGTCTCCGGTTTCTGGTATGCGCGCGCGTCGCCGTAGCCATGCGCGTCGGCAAAATGAACTTTTTTGTTTTCAATGAAAGATGATGTCTCAAAACCGCCAAACTCACTGGTTTGACTGGAATCCTGCTGCTGCACAATTTTAACGTGTTTTAGATTGGGTTATGGTCCAGAATAAGCTTTATGTGGCCTCTCTGGACTCCCATATATATTTGCACTAAGTTTAGTTGGGCACCATGCATGCAATTTGCAGTCATCAACCGACATTTGAAGCAAAAAAATCAGGTAAAAAAAAAAAAAAAGCCGCGTCGCCGCACCACTTTTTGAGCAAGCTCCATACCAGAAACCGGGGACTTTTTTTATTTGGCCTAAGGCCTCCTTCCTTTGTTTGTAATCAAACTTTTTAGCAGATTTGCAGTAACTCTATGGGAATGATATGAGTTGTGTGGTTAATTCTAAAGAAGAACCCGTTGGGTTAACTCGACGTTTTGAATTGATGCTCTGTTCATCGGCAGAATGATGACGAACAGAGCATGCTGCTCGAATCGTCGAGGTTAAACCAACTGGTTTTTCTCAGAACCGCACAACTCACAAAGAGAATATTCAGATGGTCTTACCGCTAATCTCCCATTCATTGATCACGTCGCCCATACAAACCTGTAAGTGTCATTTAATTATACAAATAAAATATTTCAAGTTTTATATCTTTTAATTAACATTTTCGTGTTACAGAATTTTATCAAACAACAAATTATCTGCAATCCCTTCCAAACTCTTCTTCGAAGAAGGCAAGAAAAGATCAATGCAGGAAATGTAAGTTTACTTACTCATTCACAACACCTGCATTATGGGTAGGTCGGCCTATGAATAGACCATTATCATGTTGCGGTCATCTTGTTTTTTTCCCCTCCATTCCATTAATTCAACGTACGATTCGAGGCTGGAAGGAAAAATAGTCTGGTTCTTTTTTGCACACAAAACATTATCATTCAGTACTGTTATTAATAATAGAAATAATAATGACAATGTATATAGCGCGGGTATCCGCCGGAAGCGGCGCTCATGGCGCTGCACTGCATAACAACCAAAATACAATAAGAATAAAGAAGCGCCTTGTTGACCCGACCCTCTACCCGTAAAGCTGCATCGTCGCGCGCTCCATCAATATAAACAAAACAAGACGGCATCGTCAACCAAACAAGTAGAAACCAAATGCTTCACTATGCAGGTAGGATTTTTAACTGTTCCTGAATGTTTGTATCCATGCTGCAATATTCTGTATCCGATGAAGGCGAGAGAGGTGTATATTGTTAATACCATACAATAGCGAGTTACATGAGTCTGTCTTAGATGTAATAAAAGCACGAACAATGGTTTCAGCAGCTTCCCTTGTCAGATGGTCCCGTATTCTGCCAATATTCCTAATTGACATGGACGCAGCCTTAGATACTGCCGTCACCTGGCAGTCCATTTTCATGGCCGAGTCAAACATCACACCCAAATTACGAACATGTGTGCATCATCAACTCTGACATGATAAATAATCACCTTCTGGATTAGCTGACTGGATCCCAGAAGCATGAATTATGATTTTTTTTTTGCGTTATTTGACCTAAGGAAATTTTGATTCATCCATGCTCCAATATCGTCAATGCATTCTTCGACTCTTCGAAGCGCGGAGTACTGTTAACGTCTGCCTGTACAGGTTTCACTGGTACATAAATCTGAGTGTCGTCTGCGTATAAGTGATAGCTCAGATTAAACCGACGAATGATGTCCCCAAGTGATGAAGTATAGATTGGGAATAGTCCAGGTCCAAGACATGAACCTTGAGGTAGTCCATAATTCAACGCAACTGCATTGGAGCAGCTGCGTAGCCAGGGTTCTCATCCTGGGGGGGGGGGGGGGGGGGGGGGGGGCGTGGTGGGGGGGGGGGCTTGAGTTTACAATGGACGGGCGCCCAAAATTTGTGCTGAAAGGTAGACAATTTTTTTTCACCGGACACCCGCCCTCGGTAAAAACAAATGGGGGGGGGGGGGAGGGGCTGGACACCATCTTTCAATGGGGGCGCTATTCAAAACGTAATAGCTACATTACTCATTTAATCAACAGAAACTTCAACCACAATAGCATAACAGAGGTATCGCCTGATGCTTTCCTAGGAGTGAGCTCCATTGATTATCTGTAAGTAGCATTTGTTCAGAGGCTACCAGATCGGGGTCCGCCCAATAGTCCGAAGATTCGATCATCCGACGATTTATTGATCAGTCCGAAACGATTTATCGATAGTCCGAAACGAAAACAAGGTTCAATAGTCCGAAGGTTCATTATTATTAAAGCATTCGAGGTTCGATAGTCTAAGTTGACAATAAGGTTTGATAATCCAAAAAGACCATAGAGTTCGATATTATACAAAAATGAATGTTTACAGGTACAATAGTTAGAATAGTTTCATGAGGTGACAGTTGAAATGTTCCATTTCAGGAGGCGAAGCCAAATGGAATAGAATATTCCATCTGTCACCGAATGAAATTATTCTTACCATTTCACTTATATACATTCATTATGTGCATAACAGGAGAACAAACGGTGTTTCAGTCTCACGTGACGTTCGAATTTTGTATTATAACACCTCACCCACAGATTCTGTGTCTTGATTGGCCGAGAGCGAGTCACATGTTACTTTCTAATTTTGCTATCTTTCTGTACACTGCCAAAAGTACTATACCCGTAGCAACCAAAGTACTATACCATTAGCAACCAAAGTACTATTTCCACGGCGCGGTATTTGTGTGCAAATGGATGCTTGTGTGCGCCTTGCGCGTTGCGCGTAGCGCGTATTGTTCCAAAGAGAGCGCGCCACAGACTTGGGTTCAAACATATCGTGAAGGGGTAGTTTTGAAGAGAGAAATACATTTTCCATCAATTTTGTATTGAAATTGAGGTTTATTTCAACTGTGTTCAGATTTAAATAATTTAAGATATTAAAACCAAGCAGAATCTGTGGGTGAAGTGTTATAAAACAAATATTGAATGCTTTATCTCGCGGTGAAGTAAAACTAGCCTCCCTCGGTGATCCATGGACCATTCTATTTTCCCTCGGCTCCGCCTCGGGAATATAGAATGGTCCATGGATCACCTCGGGAGGCTAGTTTTACTACACCACTCGAAGCATTCAATATTTGTATTATATTCGTATTTTGTGCAGCTGAAACCGTGTAATGAAGGTTCTATTTACCGTGCAATAGAACTTCCATTGCACTGGGCGCTGTGCGCCGTGCGTTGGGACGAATAATTCAGTGACATGTGATCAACGATCCACCAATCAGATGATGGGTATTTATTCAGGTGTTGATTATCCGAATTGAAAATAAGGTCAGACAGTCCGAATCGACAGTAAGATCCGATAGTCTGAATTTTCAGACTGACCAACCTTATCGTCCATTCAGACAATCAAACCTTATTCGATTCGGACTATCGAACAATATTATTCTATTCGGACTATTGAACCTTCGGATTAATTAACCTTATTCTATGTTCGGGTTAATGGGTCATTCGGACTATCGAACCATATTGTCTATTCGGACTATCAAACCTTCGGATTAATTAACCGTATTGTTATATTTTCGGGTAAATGGGCCATTCGGACTATTGAACCTTCGGACTTGCGACCCTTCGGACTAATGACTCTTTGGACCAGAAAACATTCGGACTATCGAACCGTCAGACACTCGGGCTGTCACCGTTAGGTCAATGTGTTCAGTTAGCCTCTATAGGGCCTGAAGAGATTAAACGGCTTATCATGTCCAATACAAATAAAATATTTATGTCTGTATAATGCGCCGATTTGGAGACATTTCTCGCTGAAACATTTCGATGCATTAAAGGAGCGTTTTGTCTGGACTTTCATCTTATTTGAAGGTACAGTCTGGCCATCATTTGTCATTTGTGCCTTTTTGTTTGTTTGAAACAACAAACGTGCTCAAAATCTAAAGAAGAGTGCCCCACAACTAACCTGATGAAGTTTCAGCTCAGCTTTAGCTGATGTATATTCAAAGAAAAACGGCATTCTAGGACCTAGATTTCAAATCAAAAGTTGCTGGTTTTGAATTGTGCCGGAATTCAGCGTCCGAAAAACGTTAACTGATGTCGCGCTCCGATCCGACGAATTATAGAGGGTGCACGCGCGTGTGCGTCGTTCCAACGCTTGTGCGGTTCGCCGAATAAAAACAACCCCGTACTACTAACGGACATTTTAGACGCACTGTTTGAAAGGCCTTCTTTCGTTGATTTCTTCAAAATGTTAGCTTGCCAGAAAAAAAATTTCACAGCGAGTTGAGTCCCCTTACTATCTTTCATGTATGTTTTTCAACAATAATTACGTCCGTTACTTTTTTGATAGCTGCAACTAATGGACTGTAAGCTACAATCCTAGCCAAATCTCGCTGGGCCCCAACCCCCGGGTTAGGGTTAGGGCTAGGGTTAGGGTAAGGGATTCGGGGAACATTTGTATTGGGGAACGAAAGTATAGGGGAACATAGGTATGCACCCCTCCATCAGCGGGAGAGAACAACTTGACCGGGGAGCGGGGGCGTGGGTGCAGTCTTGCGTGGGTGACCGTGGCAGGCTCAGGAAGTGTCCCAACCGATTTTGCCGGGATTGTAGAGTCACTGAAGCGTTCATAAATGGGTTGCTTTGCCCCATCTAGAAAAAAATCCTGGCGACGCCCATGTCCATTTGCGGTATTTCCCACTTCATTTAATTATTTGATTTATACCGGTGAGAATATGCTGTTCCACACGTTTGTCTTTTCTTTTTGTGTGACGGGGGAAAACAGAGCATATTTTCTTTATCTTTTATTCTTGTTTACATTTAATTCGTAATAAAGAATTCATATTCCCTTACAACGAATTAATACTCCGTAATAATCAAACAATAATCCGTAAGTATGGGAGTTGACAATGCCAACAGACGTACAGCTTAAACATCATTATGGTAAATCTTGCAATCAACGTAATTAATTACCCAAAGTAAGCAATTTGTATCTAAGACTATTTTTGATTGTTTTTTCTTCCAGATTATTAGGAATCAATCGAATATTGTCTCTTCCTGAGGATCTTTATGACAACGTTACCATACTCTATTTTTTGTAAGTTACACCAAAGAATGTTACCAAACATAATGTAATACAAAAAGTTGAATGCCAAATACTGCCATAACGGAAAACGAGAATAGTTAGAACTTCGTGAATAGGCCAATAAACACAGCCTATGCCTACTGGTTTGGTTGTATTTATTGTTTATTTGTAAACAATAGCAGAGTGCATGTTCCTATCTTTTCCGTTAGGTTGATAAAAAGATCGCATTGGTCTAGCGATATTTCAGGGGGCAAGGGGAGGCATTTTCCCACAATTTTCACGGCTGGTGAATTGTCTGTGTTGCCAATATTATAAAATATCCTATTATTGTTAATTTAATAATAATCATAATAATAATGATTATCACTATTACCGAGAATTGGGTATTAGGGAGACATTTCCATAGACCTGAGCACACATACTTTTACTTTTTTTTTGTTTAACTTATTTTATCACGAGTAATCAATCTAGACTATATTGACATTAAAATGTTGCCTGTAAAGAGGAGCTGAGGCCTGAGGCATTAGTGGACATTGAAATGTCTCCTTATTAAATTCCACAGTCTCCCAAAGGTATAACTTAGTTACGCTAAGGTGTCTCCCAACTAACCCTTTAGCGGCCCCCATGATTGTGTGTCTGTGTTTGTAAAGACCCAGGTGATGCTTTTGTCTAACGATTTTCCCCCAGAGACCTGTCTTTCAACAGATTCACTTCCTTTCCGGAGAAACCTCTGCGGTTTCAACACGAACTCCAACAACTCTTTTTACAACACAATGACATATCATGTCTTAGCCAAGGGATGTTTGACGGACTTCGCTCCTTGAAACTATTGTAAGTTGTTTGTTTTTCTGACATGCAGGGACGACTAAAGGGATTTAACATTCATTGCTTTCTCACAACGAAAAGCCTGAGCCCTCGTGAAGCCTGAGCCCTCAAAGCCTAAAACAAGCCGGGCCCTAAAGCTTCCAAACTCTCTAACAAAAACACATTATAAGAATCTATCCAAAACGCCAAACCATAATCGAAACCCTAAACTGTTGATCCCTCAAATCAATGTTAATCCCTCAAATACCAAACCTCAAATCCCCTTCCCTAATCCTCAACCAAATCCTTCTTACTTGGAAACCCCAAGTGCCCAAGCGCCCAAATGCTCAAACGCTCAAACGCTATGATGGCCATTTAACCCCCAAAAACTCAATACAAAAATCTTATACCCCAACACTCTCACCTCGGTACCCTATGGAATTCCATAGGTGCGTGTGCCACTCCAAACGTCGCCCGTCACCCGTTGCCTGTCGCCCATCGCGCGTCGCCCCCATACTCCAATCGTACGTGCGTGTGCTGGCATTTCGCTCGTACCCCCCGCCCTGCAAACAGGACGCTGGGATACTCTGATGAATTCACGCTCTGATTGGTTGAATTTCGCGTGACCAGTGACCTGCGCGTCATAAAGGTCATGACTGTGCAAGGTTTGAAACGGCCGTTGAGACTGATTCATTACTCTTTTATTCCAGTTTAGAATATTTTTTCTCGTTGAAAAGCGTAATAATGAAGGAAATTCTATAAAACCTATCTGTGTAGTAAATTTACAATTCCAGTCACTCGCTCAGGCTCCAGTTCGAATCAGGAATGGACGGATTGCATTATGCCACGCTCAAAATTTTGTCCACATGGTCCGAAATGAAACAGAAATCACATCCGGTATGGAATGCGTGCAATTCCACAGAAAGTTTTCGGATAGCATTTGTGCACATTGTCTAAGTGCGGTCTTGAACAGCTGCAGCCCGATGCTTTGTACATAGGTCATAGGCCACTTCCTTCACAAGATTCTGTGAAGCTCATCAGAGTATCCCAGCGTCCTGTTTGCAGGGCGGGGGTACGAGTGAAGTGCTTGCATACGCCACCACTGTTCCAGAGGCTCACAGGGCGACATGAGGTTTATTCGCATGCGCCAGTTTTTTTCCAGGCTGTGCTGTAAAATGAATATTCATGAGCTCGTTCATAAAAACGATTCACCCAGAAAGGCCTTACAAAAAACTGTTTATAAAATGCACGAAATATGTATTGAAGCCTACAGATTTATCCCAAAGTAGGTTAAAACAATATCCTTAGCATACATCGAAATTTTAAATGCGATGTCGTTACTTTTTGCGAAATACACAAAACGAAGGCCTCTTTCACTGAACGAAAGCCAGCAACAAGCGAAAAAAGGGTCCAAAAGAAAGCCTTTTATTTCTGCAATCAAGTAATGTCAGCTAGCATAAAGCCTGCCACAAAGACAAGTTTGCTCCATTTCCCCTCGTTTTATTTTTCGTTTCAAAATGGAGGTGCGCGTTGCTAAAAGAATCTCCAAATAAATTTCAATCTTATCTGATAAAATTGTATATATAAAAACAATGTTTTAAACAATAACATTGAAAACGTAGAATGTTTAAAATTAAAATCGGTTCAGAACAATTCGTCACCGTTTTCACGAAGAGCCACATATGTCAAAAATTACAGTTTCTCGATTTTGATTTTTTTTCAATATTTTGCTTTAAAACAATGTACTTAACCATTTTGACATGTTTTTGTAAGCAAAACATCATTAATTTCAAAGTTACATTAATGTTGCAAGGGGCCAAAATCTCGATAAATGAATTTTGCGTTTTCACGAAGAGCCACATACATTTTGGCCCTTTGAACGCGTACAAAACCCATTGCACGGAAAAACGTAAAAGTAGGCGTTTTCACGAAGAGCCACATATCTTTGTTACATTTTCAGCTGCGCGCGCGTACTCACGCGCGCCTATGGAAATACACATTGAACAGAAAGGGCCAATATGTCGGAAACCTGAATTTGCGTTTTCACAAAGAGCCACATATCTTTACTAATTAATTTTCACTAATTAACTGCTGAATTAAGTCTTATTACTGGGGTTCATGTAAAAAATCAGCTCACACAGAATAGTGTGATGGTTTCCTTGCTTCACAAAGTTGTTGCAAATTGGTATTTTTTGCAGTTTTAAAATATGAGAAACTTCTTTTGCGATTATCTCGAAAACACTTTTTCTTCAAAATTGACATATGTGGCTCTTCGTGAAAACGGTGACGAATTTACTTGGATTAGATTTGTTATGTATGACTTTTAATGATAATAATATTGCCCATGAAAACTTGAAGATGCATTTTAAGAATAAATTAAATTACACTCCTATAATGTTCCTTCTGAATGCATTGGCGGATTCGAACCTTTTGGGATGATGGGTTGAGCTGAGGGATACGGATGATGGGTGTCGGTGTTTGTTGTGTATATTTCGAAAAAGTATCGAGGATATTCGACCTCAATTCAGCGCTTAGAGCGATGGCGTGACCAGGCTGGGAGGAGGGGGGTTGGTAGATTGCAACATGATGGCGATATTAAAAGCGAAATTGGGAAAGGTGATAGAAGCGAAATCGGGACGGTGAAAAATATATTTTGCAAGTGGCAATTTTTTTTCTTAATCTTATTAACTCCTCAAGGTTTTTTTTACATGTGTTCTACCCATTTTGTTCAACATTGTGAGATTCTTGCGCCTTCTTGAAGATTTTGAGATGCTGGATACGGCACTAGAGGAGAGCACAATAACACAAATGTATTTGACTGTTCTATTTTTTTGGTGAAGGGCTGGGGAGGGGCGTACATCCCCGGTATCCAACAGTGCAAAAATGTTTCTGATAACAACGGCGTAAATGTCATGTCCTTGGGAGGGACAATGGAGAAAGATGTTCTAAGTGTTGTCCCTTAAAACCGCCGTGAATTTAAATTTAAGGACAACGCAACAACTATAAAAAAAAAACGTTCCAAATGATCATCATTCTGTGAATTGATGAAGGTTCGGGGGCTATACATGTACTCTGTTTAAATTTGAAGCAAATAAAAATTATGCAACCGGATGAAAGGTGTTTTTTTTTTTAGCAGCGCGCACCAGCATTTTAAAACGGAAAATAAATACGAGGAATAACATGGATCAAACTTCCAAAATGAACATGAAGCTTGGTAACCCACTTTGTATTTTTGTTTGGTCAAAGATATTACTTTTACAGACATGAAATATACTTTTCCATACAAGCCCACGGAAATATACACTGTAAAAACGTTGGGCATTAAAAACTTTGGGTAATTTAAAAGCTAAATTGTCCCGAAGTTGGTTATTTTTAGTGAAGTTATGATTTTAGGCTTTGCATGGTGGAGTATCGGTATCGTTTCGGTTTGCGGTAACACCATGTGGTAATAACTACTGCTTAGAAAAAAATAGTTCTGAAAAGAAGTTGTCCTGCTTATTATCAACTTTCGCTATGTAGTTTTTGTTCTTATACGAAAAGTTCTGCTTTAAGTTCTAAATTGTCTTTGGTGTCAACGTTTCGACTAGCCTGCTCTAGTCATCGTCAGTGAAGATGTTTGTCATTTTCCATAATATTTACCCAACACCAGGTGCTCTAATTGGAGTGAAAGGCATCATGCAAAATTGTAGCAACTTTAACCAGATCATCGCTACTACTTTACCCCAACTAAGTTGTGTATTTGTTGTCCTCTAAATATGGTAACATCGGGCAGTAAAGCGTTAGGTAAAGCTAAATTGTCCAGAAGTGAGTATTTGTAGTGAATATGTTGGTCATTTTCAATAATATTTACCCAACACCAGGTGCTCTAATATTATGAAATGCATTAGACAAAATTGTAGAAAATTTGACCGGATCATCGCAACGTGGGCATTGAAACGTTTGGTAATGAAATAATGTCCACAAGTTGGTCATTCAGTAAGTGTAAGTAGTGTCATTTACTATACTACTGGTGATCCGGGGGGGGGGGTTCACACCCAGCTTTGTTGTTCATGGAAATTCCTTACAAATAATGCGAACGCCCCCCCCCCCCCCCTTCTCTGACACCCCCAACAACATGGCCATCAATGGCAACAACATGACCATCAATAAGTGCAAACTTTGCAGCGGATCAGTTAATATTTAACCGTATGGCACAAAGCTCATAAACTGGGCGAACTGTGCTGAATAATAATTTGCTCAATGTATTAATAGTGATGCCCGTTTTGACATAATTATGTGATGTTGATAACTGTTCATTCATAGGCGTTTCTTGACAACTGTATCACTGTAAAAAATGTTTGGTAAAACACTGTTTGGCAATGTAATTTTACTCAACATTGGTGTGAAATTACCTCATTGTGGGTTGATTTGGGTCAACACTTTCCAACTATTGGGGAAAACATGCCCAAGAGTTTAACCTGTTGATCAGTTGACCAACTTCTTCTTCAGTCCGCGTGGCGCAATTTGCGCTGCGGTGGCCATTACTAGTCCACGCCAATAATCTTGATCCACTGCTGATCTTGATGCAGCTGCAAGTCCCTTTCCTGTCCACTGCTTTATGTCGTTCCTCCATGATGTTGTTGGACGACCTCTCTGTCTCTTTCCATCGACTGACCGCTGGATTATTTCTTAGTCGATTCCTCCGCGGCGCATGACGCGGCCAAAGAAACGCATCTTCCGTACAGCCATCTGTTGTCTCCAGTGGCGTCGCCAAGGGGGGGGGGGGGGGGGGGGGGGGGGGCGGGGGGGGGGGGGGCACGTGCCCCCTGGAAAACCTAGTGCCCCCCCGAGGGCCCCCCCCCCATCAAATGCTGGTGCCCCCCCCCTATCCTCTGCAAAATTCTGCGCGTTGTTAAAATCATTACCTCCAAAATAGCAATTCTGGAGATATCTTCAGATCGAATTTTAGCATCAAATGTGGCACATTTTGCATCTAGCCCATCCTCCGTATGCGAAAATTTTCCAAAGGGGAGGGGGTACCCCCTTAGACCCCTCCCCCAGGACGGCGATCCGTATCCACCTAAGTGCCCCCCCCCCCCCCCATCAAATGCTGGTGCCCCCCTATCCTCTGCAAAATTCTGCGCGTTGTTAAAATATTACCTCAAAAATAGCAATTTCTGGAGATATCTTCAGATCGAATTTAGCATCAAATGTGGCACCATTTTGCATCTAGCCCATCCTCCGTATGCGAAAATTTTTCCAAAGGGGAGGGGGGCACCCCCCTCCCTTAGACCCCTCCCCCAGGACGGCGATCCGTATCCACCTAAGTGCCCGCCCCCCATCAAATGCTGGTGCCCCCCCCCCCCCCTGTGCCCCCCCAGACTGAAAAGTCTGGTGACGCCACTGGTTGTCTCAGCATCAACTAACTCCCTATATCAATACCAAACGGTTTGTTCTCCTCTCCACCCACGACACTCGGAGAACGCGTCTGTACGCCCAGATCTCAAAGGCAGCCACTCTACACTGGTCGGCCCTTGTCATGGCCCAGGACTCACAGCCATCGGAAGTTATAGCAAACGCTGTGGCACAGAGAAGTCGGACTTAGAGGCTGGTGCTGATGCTCCTGCTCTTCCATATGGAGACCATCTCCTGTGTGGCCGTTCGTGCTTTGGCCAGGCACCTCCTCTTTGGAGCTGCTGCCTGTGATTGTAATCGTCGATCCTAGATAGACGGACTCGCCCACCTCATCTTTCTTTTTGGCCATGAAGTCTTCTTGATATTGATCAATAGCCCCTCAGAGTGTTGGAGCGTTCCACGCGGCTAAGCAAATCAATCAGATCTTCTCTGGTCGTGGGCCATTAGGGTTGTGTCGTCGGCAAAGCGCAGGTTACTCCTCACACCGCCAACTATAACTCCCGCCGAACTCGTGCAGGACTTCCCGCATGATGTCTTCAGAATAGATGTTATATAGCTTGGAAGACAAGATGCACCCCTGCCTGACACCTCTTCTGATATTAACACCATGGTGACAATCGCAGCCTGTGTTCACCGCTGACTCTTGATCCTCATACAGCTTGTCCAACAAATTCAGAATATGCTCAGCGAATCCCATACCATCTCTTATCTGCCACAGCTGAGCGTGGCTGACACAGTCGAATTAACGCTTTTCTATAGTCGATAAAGCATAGGTAGAGAGGAGTTTATGCTCTCTGCATGATCAGCCTCATGTTGACAATCTGTTCTCGGGTTCCTTACCCTCAACAACACCCAGCTTGTTCATCAGATATCTCCTGCTCGCATTTCAACTTGGGTCTGTTGGCCACAATCTGCAGCAGAATGGTGGGCGTGGCAAATGAGGCTTATTGTGCGGTGGTCGCTGCACTCTTTCCCATTGCCCAGTTGGAGCAGCC